>NW_027105695.1:271934-276234 GCF_000696795.3 Halyomorpha halys | reverse complement strand
CAGACAAATAAGTTTAAATAACTTATTTAATAGAACCAACGTTTCGGTCAGAGTTTCTAGCCTTCATCAGGGCTAAGGACAAAAAAAAAAAAAAAACAACAAATTAATAAAAGGATATATAGAATGATTAAAGTCAATAATTGTACAACATAAAAATTAAAAAAAATATTCATGTATCATATACATTTATATATCACATACATTTATATATATATATATATATATATATATAAATTTAATGGTCGACAATAAACTTTTAAAAATGGTCAGTCGGTCTGAATTTTTTCAATGCAGTACTAATATTGATGCACAGCGAGGGTTGTTAATAAAAAACTATTTATGTTACTAAATCATACTAATAAAATGTACGATAATTTATAACAAACTATCAATAGTGTTCATTAAATCTAAATACATCGTTAAATATTGCAATAGCGAAACATTGCCGGGTCAGCCAGTATACACATAAAAAAAAAAAATATTACTTCTATATATCCTTTATTCAATGGTTCTTATCTTGTTGTTTGTTTTTAGCCCTGATGAAGGCTAGAAATACTGTCCGAAACGTTTGTATTAATAAATAATTTTTTTAACTTAAATGTGTTATTCTCTGGCCGTACCCTTAACCAGCTCTTCCTTATATAAATAAAATTTATTTCATTGGATATAAATGGAATATGGTCCGGGTGCGGTCAAATAAAACTCAAATAGTAATAACTATTTTAATTAAACCAACGTTTCGCCCCACGTTGCAAGGCTTCGTCAGCGCTAAAAATGATACAAACACTTAACATAAGTAAAAAAGTAAATGGAAAATTAAAAGGGTATATAGTGAAACGTAAAAATTAAATAAGAAAAAAAAAGTTTGTAACAATAAATTAAAACGGAAATAATAACAGATAAAAAGAAATATAAAATTAAGAAAAAGTTATAAAATTTATTTCAACATACACAATCGAATATAACTGATTAATAATGAGGTGTAGATAGTTGACCGTAGATTAATGCTTCGAGAAGTTTGTCGGGGGGTGCGGTCAGCAAAGAACAACATAAATAAACAAAACCATATTTATTTATTTTATGCCGACGTTTCGACCTGAGTTTCAGGTCTTCATCAGGGGTTATGACATAGAAGGAAGAGTTACAAACCTGCCTTCTACGTCACAACCCCTGATGAAGACCTGAAACTCAGGTCGAAACGTCGGCATAAAATAAATAAATATGGTTTTGTTTATTTATGTTGTTCTTTGCTGACCGCACCCCCCGACAAACTTCTCCAAGCATAACTGATTAATAAATCTCGATCTATTTTTAATTGTTTACAGGTTTTAAAAGAAGTGATAACAGATTTAAAAAGGACTTTTAAAGACTGTATTATAATTAATGCGAACAAAACTGTACTGAAACAGTTGCAGATGCTCCTTCCTAACCTTACGTGTGTAAGTTCTCTAGAACCAGCGCCAAAGAGGATCAGTGTTATCTCTTTGGAACCGATGAGGAAAAGATTGAGTGTCATTTCTTTAGAGTCTATTCAGCATAAAAAGAATGATTTACCTGGAGAGCCTCAGGATGTGAGTAACAAAATTTATTAATATTTTGTCTATTTTAGTTCTTAAAGGTCGTTATATAATCATAAAGTCTAAGAAAATGGAATAGAATATTTTTTAGAAATACTCCAAAAGATCTAATACATTAAATTTTCCACGCACGAGCTACTATTATTTTTGTTCTAATTTGATACCTCTTACCTAGGTTTCTTCTTCCTGGGATGTTTCCATAAATGGATACTTCTGAAAAAGCTTAGGAGAAAGGTCTATAATGGGAGGGGGTTTATGCTTCCTTTCGTAGGCTTGGCATCCTGTACGCTTAGAGTTTTTGTCGCACCCCGTATACTAGAAATCTCTTAGCAGTGAGATTTAAAAAAAAGTTGAGAGTTACTACAAGTGTAGTAACACGTAATATAACAAGAGCCGGGAAGAAAAAAAAGGCAGTTATTTCACCCCAATTTTTTATTACTTCAATGAAAACTATGTATAATTACTACTCAAAACTGACGAGTCTGCCAAGTATAGGTAGGAGGAATAAAAAATTGCGGCTGTTTCAAAAACCCTAAAAAAACATTAATTTTTCATTCGGAGTTTTTTATCTTACAAACTACCAACAACACTAGAAAATCTAAAAGAACATTATATAAAGGAGAGTAAATTTGCTGAAATATTAGTTCTCGGGATATAGCCTTTTAAAAAGCAACATTTTATAAAAATGTGCTGAAATATCAGTAGTTAATTTATTTTGAGAAATCTATATCTCAGGAACTATTTGTCTTACAGATGTCTATTAGCAATCAAATTAAAGCTAGTTTAATGTACTATAAAGTAGTTTATGACTTTTACCTTTGTAGGAATAGTAGTTTTAGTTCAAAAATTAGAGTTTATTCAGAAAATCTGATATTTTCTCATACATGCACTATCCACAATTTACACAATTACACAATTTTGAAAAAAATTATCTCTAGATTCATAAGACACACATATGCGAGCACTCAAAATAAAGGAAATTTAACTTACTATAAAGTAGTTTATGGCATATATCTTCTTAGGGATAGAAGTTGTAATGATATTCGCATATGAATATAAATTTGTCTGAACAACTATACATCAATCTATTTTAGCATATTTCATGAAAACTACAACTCTTACGAAAATAAACTTCATAAACTACTTTATAGCTCATTAAACTAGCTTTAATTTGAGTGCTAATAGACATCTGTAGGTCAAATGGTTTTTGAGATATAAATTTTTCAAAATAAATTCACTTACTACTGATCTTTCAGTACGTTCTGTACAACATTTTTATGAAATATTGCTTTTAAAAAAGTCATATCTCGAGAACTATTGAACATAAATAGCTCTATTAGGGCTTACAGTTTATCAAATTTACTCTACTTTAAATGATGTTCTCTTAGATTTTTTATTGTTGTTGGCAGTTTTAAATATATAGAGATCCGAATGAAAAATTAATTATTTTTAACGTTTCTGAATAGCCGCCATTTTTTATTCCCCCTACGTAAGCTTGGCAGACTCATCTTGACTAGTAATTACAAATAGTTTTCATTAAAGCAATAAAAAATTGGGATGAAATAACTAACTTTTTTCTCCTCTTGTGCTCTTGTACTAAAAGTACGCGTGCTCAAATTTTGTTGTTGTTATTGATTTTTTGAACTACTATTAATTATTTCACCCTTTTTGTTGTAAACATTAAATATTATGAAACATAATATTTACTTTTCTTATTTAATAAACAACTTTCTCCATTCATTCAGAAACAATCATTTATATGCATTACACTTTATATTTTAATATTTTCCATAAAACAAATAAATTTTATATTAGCTGTTTATAGAAAACACTAATTGAAAAATTGACCAAATTAATTCCACTTTATGTTCACTCTTTATTTTCTATAACAGTAAATAAATTTTTGATTCCTTCATATTCAATTAGAAATAAGTCTGAACAAAACCGATAAAGAAGCACAAATTTCCCGAAACGTCTTTATGGATATTCATTAAAGGTATACCAAATTATTGGAAATAATATTTATTATAACTTTAATTCTCTTTAAATTTTTGATTAACTGAACGGTTTTACGGATAATTACACTAATATCCGAAACCCGTGTTAACTTCAACGTAAAGTTGCCCTCAAGAGGCGTGCCCTAATACTAGGGATGGGATATCGAAAGAAAAATATCGATATCGATATCGGATAGCAATATCGACATCGATATTATATCGGAACTAAAATATCGATATTTTACATTATCGATATCGAAAATTTAAAGAATTAAAGTAATAATGATTATAAAATGATAACATAGGAAGACATATTTTACGTCATACCTAATCAAAATACCTAAGACACTCTTAATAACTATGAAACAAATTGTGTTATTGAAGAAAATATAAAAATAGAATATCGATATTTTATTTAGATAAATACATATTTATTTCGATATTTTTTATTATTGTAATATCGATGTGGAATATAAGCAACAATATTCCGATATTATTTGATACTTTATTTCTATATTTTACACTATTGTAATATCAATATGGAATATTAGCAACAATATTCTGATATTATTTAATCGAAATATCGATGTTTTGTTTAATAAATTTCCATATGGATATTATTAACAGTGTCACATATCGAAATAATTTGTTAGCCTTTTTGACGTGACAACGTCTTATAAATCATTTTGCGGGATGCCATGTTAGAAAAAGTGTCCCGTAACGGAA
>NW_027105695.1:271397-271779 GCF_000696795.3 Halyomorpha halys | reverse complement strand
TATCGAAATTGATATTAAATTAATGAAACAAAATATCAATATTTCATTTTAAATTTGTCTAGTATTTTTAAACATAATATCGATATTTCAATAAACTAACATTAGAATATTGTTGGTAATTATCGATATAGATATAAATAACATTATCAAAGATCAAATGGATGTTAAATTATTGAAACAATATATCGATCCTTTGATAATACAATATTAGAATACTTTTTCTAACGTTAGAAATAAATAATTATAAAAATGTCAAATATAGAAATGAATATGATGAATTATCAATATTAAATATCGAAATACTATTATAAAGCTTAAATATTTTATTTAACAAAATATCGATATTTGGATTAAATAACATTGGAATATCTTTGCCATATTA
>NW_027105695.1:268143-270386 GCF_000696795.3 Halyomorpha halys | reverse complement strand
TTATATTCGAATTTGTATTATATTTTATTATTATCCTTATAAGATAAGGAGAATAAAGATATTCCGATAGTATCGGTTACTCGATATCGATATCAAAATAACGATATATCCCATCCCTACCTAATACCCCACCCCTTAGCATCATTTTTCTTAGATGGAGAGTAGAGTTATAGCTCCCCATTGTGAAAAACACACTATAATTACTTTGGCATGATTGTTATTTTTTGTCCAACAGTAATACTTTTTATATATTTTCAATTTCTCTTTTTAAGGAGAGAAGGTGGTTATAACAATTCAGTAATTAAGAAACAAAGTGGAACCAAATACTAAAACCACTGCCCGTTAGTATTAGTACTTTTAATTTGATCCCTGATACTATCTTGCATAGCTGCTAAGCCACCTCAAATTGACAATGTCTTTTTGTTGGATAGCTTTAAAGGAATAAAAATAAGGAGTTTTAGGGGGGGGGTGTTACCGAAAAAAACTATTAACAAATCATATATCGTCAACGAATTGAGTTAGGAAGGCGAAGTTTGTGGCACTGAACTACATCTGATGAACTAACCTCTTGCCTTAATTACTAATTTTTTCTTATGAAAAACCTTGAATATTAGTATAGATAATTACATACTTAACTCTGGTTTGCGAAATACCCGCGCGTGGATATGTTGATGATTTGGTTTAGATTGAAAAGTTAATGAAGCACCCATTTGGGATAATAAGCACTAATTTGGGGGAGAAGGGGAACATGACCCCCTCCACGACTTATCAATGACAACAGAGTTGGGCAAAAATAAGCTACAGTTGAAACTAAGAGCTAAAGTTGTCATGGATACGATATTTATTTATCAATGGTTCATTCATGAATAGGGGTCGTATCCATGGCAACTTCAGCTCTTTCTACTATAGCCAATTTTTCCCCATCCCCACATGTTAAACCTCTCGAGGAAGAATATTTAATGCTTGATCTACAGGTTTGGGACTTGCCACAAATCCTTGTACAAATGCTTTGCTGATATTTACAATTCCTTTATTTCTTTCCTTTTTTTTTTTTTGCTTTCTTATAATGAAATAGAGTAAATCGAATTTAATTGGAGAAAAAATTAAAAACAACAAAACAAGGATGTGGATATCAACATTTGTTGCTTCTTTCGTTCACCAAACATTCGTACAAGTCTTGGATTTGCGGCAAGGGTCAAACGTGTAGATCCAGTATTATTGTTTATTATTAATAATCGATTTCTGTTATTTTAGTACCTGTAATTAACCTCTCGAATCATTCTTGTGACAGTTTTATTGTTGAATGTTTGTATTCATTTATTTTTAAAATTTTGTCATATTTTTTTTAAAATTTCTGATGGCAGTTTTAATTTGTATATAATCGTTTCACTTTCTTGAGATTGATTATTATTGTTTAAATAAAATCAATTGTATCCAAATTAAAGTCTTAAAACATTCTTTAAAGTTTAACGTTTCGGCCTTCCTCAAGAACAATCTTAAAGACCAATTAACACCCACATAAATTATCTAAAAAAACTGCATCCTGGCTATTCTGCCCAGATCACTTGTTTAAAATTAATAGGGTAAAATTACCTTTTTTATTACCTTAATTAATATTAAAACTTTAAATTATGATCAATTTAACTATAATTATAATCAACTTAACAATATTGTTATGATAACAAGGTGTAATAGAGTTTAACTGATTATAATTAAAAGTTTTAATATTAATGTTAAAAGTGATAAAATCGGTAATTAAACTTAAACTAAGGATATTTTATTAATAAATTAATATCAAGATTCCCAAATGTTTTAATGTCTCATAGGGTAATTGTACCTGAAATTTTTGACCTGGGCAGAATAACCTGCATGAAGTTTTAAATATTTTATGTGAGTGTAAATTTCTTTCTAAGATTGTCCTTGTGGATAGCCGAATTGGCCGAAACGTTGGACTTTTTAAGAAAATAAAGAATCTTTTGAAACTTTAATTTGGATACAATTGATTTTATTTAAAGGGTAGTTTTAATTTTTATCTTTGTAATATAATTCAATAAAATATTTCACTTCATAAATAATAAATTGCTTCAGGACCCTCTCAATCCTAATGACAGTCATCATTCAAAAGCTACACTGGATCGAATCAAGGTGTCGATACACTATCAGTCCGACTTATCACTATACACTAACAGTCCGACTTATCACTATACACTATCAGTCCGACTTATCACTATACACTATCAGTC
>NW_027105695.1:231679-266983 GCF_000696795.3 Halyomorpha halys | reverse complement strand
TATCACTATACACTATCAGTCCGACTTATCACTATACACTATCAGTCCGACGCTTGTAAATGAGATTTGGAACGGTATCTTGTGCAATGTCTCTTTGAATTCGTAATAAACAGAAAGTTTCTTTGGGCATTATTTATTTAACTCGGTAAATCAACGTACAAATAAGTGAGCTTTAATTGAATTTAAGATAGGACTTATATCCTTATTGAAATAGTCTAACTGGTCTTGACTTTATGACTTAATTAATTCTTTAATTTTGTTCATTTGACATGAATAACTAGTTCTTATTGTTAGCAATAATAAAAAAATGGATAAAAACGAAATATTAAAGTATTTGGTTCCGATAAAACCAGAAAAAAATTAAAATAGAGGCTGGAGTTTGAATCAGAAAAAGGCTATGCACCGCTTTGTCATCTTTTGTTAAACTGTTGTATTATTGGTAGAAACAAAGTCAAGAGGCATTATTTTAACCTCGAGAAACCCTTTTTTTTAATAATTTATTTATTGTTATTTACAACTGAATAAAAATATATACAACACATAAATTAGCTTTAGGTGACATAGTGACATACAGACATGTGGAGAATATATCCATTGACAGAACTCCAATAACATTTCTAGAGGAGAAGATCCAGGACCCATCTTCTTTTCAGACGCCAAGGAGGATTATTAGGTAATGAAGGAGAAGCCAGGTTAGAAACAAGTGGATTTGCGTGGTTGGAAGGTTTATCATGGAAGGAATGGTATCTGATTCTGGCCAAATCGGCAGCATATGGGACATTGAGGTCCTGATGGATGACTTGATTTGTTACAAAGTAAAAAGCATTAAGGATTTTACGAAGGATTTTGGACTGTAAGGATTGGATTCGGGGGGACTTTGATGATTTAGTGGAGCCCCAAAGCTCAACTCCGTATGTCCAGATAAGCCTTATAATTGTCATGTAGATCAGTATTTCGTAATGGATTGGAAGTTTAGACCGTTTGTCTAGTAAATGTTGTAAATTGACGAGCTTCCTGTCTTTTCAGCCTTGTATGAGGATTGCATGTCAGTTGTTTGTCCAGATGTAGTAGCGGATAAGTAACAGATCTATTCGACAGGAATAAGTGGGGTATTATTAAAGGATACTGTAGGGCAAAATGTCATGGGTTTACGACGAAGGATAAATGTGATTTGTTTATTTTAATTCTTTAGTTTTGGCACCATTCTTCAAGGGTGGTGATGTGGGATTGGAGGGTTTGGGATACAATGTAAGGATCATTGTTCACTGACAATAGACATGTGTCATCGGCATACGTGGTAAGAATAGTGTTAGGATGGGTTGGGATGTCAGCTGTAAAAACTGTATATGGGATAGGACCAAGGATACTAACCTGAGGTACGCCAGTAGACTGACGGAATAGGGATGAATAAGCGCGGTTGTGATTTATTTGAAATAAACTGCCGGAGAGATAAGAATGGATAATGAGGAGTAGGGGGTAGGATTTTACGGATCTTGTATAGCAGTCCTGGGTGCCATACTCGATCAAAACCCTGTTCTACATCAAGAAAGACACCCGTAGAGAAACCCTAAATCCCAAACAAAGGCAAATTCATTCATGCGCTATCGTGTGGATGGGTTATTTGGATTGGCTGGTGCAAGTTGGCCTGAATTTGTAACCGACCCGCTGATTGTCGGTTTTTGGGCACAAATCAAAGGGTGGTTGTCCTGCATTCACACCTTTGTTTTCAATTTTAATTGTTTTAGAACTACCAACTTATTGTGCTCTTCGTGTTTTAATTAATTAAATAATTACCCAAACCTTTGGGTTATCCAAACCTTACCAAACCAATAATCAACTCTTGTTTAAGATTGTATATTTTAAAATTCTGTAGATTCGGTGTTAATACTGTTAAAATCCAAAAAAGTATTTTCTTTTCTCTTAGATTTTACTTCAAAGTGGTTTTTATTTTTCTGTTAATTATAAGTTAATTTTCTTTTTTTAACACAGTTCAGTTTTTGTTTTTTGTAATTAACATTAAATTAACAATGCAAATAAGGAGGTTTGTTGTGGTATCCGTGTACAATATAAATGCATCGCTGTGGCTCGGCACATATATAACAACATTGCGAGCTCTCATGGAATTAGTGCCTAAAAACAGACTGATAAAGCAGTCTCCACTTAGATGCTACACGAGCGCTCTCACGAACCCCTTTGATCTGTTTCCAAAAAATCTACTCTCGATGGATCGGCAACGAGCTTAGGCCAACTCGTACAAGCCACCCATCCACATGCTCGTGCATGTTCGCCATGGCTTGGCCAACATGTAGAGGTCCCTTAAGGTCCACCAGGCCGATCTGGTATAAAATTAAATTTGAAAAAAGTATAGATCCGGCAATTTGTGTGGTGTGTGCATTGTATCAGGTTCTGTTTCTTCTTCTGTTTTGGACTTTTTAAAAATCCAATCAGTAGCCAAACCTTTACACTTATAATTTTCACTTATTTTAGGCATGTTGTAATAAATTACTGTAATTAAAACTTGGAAGTAAACAATAACATGAAGTTTTGGCAGGAAAGGTTACTAAACAAGTTGCTCAGAAAATCCGCTAGGAGCTGTTATGCATTTATCATTTCACATGACTTTAAATAGGGCTGCTCACAATCCTATACTTATAACATTTAACATGGTTTAACATTTTGACACAATATCATGAATATCCCTATTAACTACAAAATTTATTGATTGAAGACTTTGAGTTTGCGGCGCCATTTTGAGACAAACGAGACAACAAATTCTCTTCGGCTCTTAGACTAATTAGATGTCGCGACAGATCGCGGTTTCCAGTTTATACTCCATGCACGACAGGGAAATTAGAATTTAGTGGGAATTAAGAATTATTGGGAAAATGAACCTCCTCCCCCTTTCCATAGTTCCCTTGAATTCTAATCAAAGCTAAACGTTTCCCCCTCAAAGCAGATCCGTTCAGTTCAGGCTACGCCTACGACCCAGGAGAATCCAGATCCGAGTATTTAGGCAGCATTGACCTGAAAAGAGAAAACGGCTGTTTGCAACGATTTGTATGTAAATTGGTAAATTGTTTAGGTAATTGTTTACCTCAGCTCACCCAAAAAAGACGGGAACGATTACTTCTTGTCCAGACTGTACAAACCTTTTAAACATGAATTACCCGCCCACTCAACAGGGAATTTTTCCCTCTAGAGGGAATGGACGTAAGAACCTTATAGTAAAGGAACAAGAAAAAGTTCCTATTCGAAAACAATTAAAAAGGAAACTGGAGGAAACAGTCCAATTAAGTAGACCCAATAAATACAGGATAATCTTCGGACTTATATCCAAAGAGCAGATTAAGAGTTAAATGTCAAACCTCGGAATTATACCTATGAGAAAATTAGGGCATTATTAGATATAGAAATATGGGACCATTAGACGTAATTTTTCAATTAAGAAATTTTATATCCCCTTCCTTCAAATAATTTCAGTGACATCCTATATTTGCATATACAATATATGTTAATGGGTATATAAATTATTTTTTTATAAAATTAAAACATTAAAATGTATATTACCTATTAAGTAAATATAAAATAAATGGTTCATTTGTAGAGATTCTGGTTATAGATTCCAATGATTCCTTTAAACATATAATATCTAATATTTTTATTTTGTAATATCTGTAATATTGCTATTTTGTAAAATGTATTCTAATATTAAATATCTAATACTGAAGATTGTCTGAGAGTAGAGTTTCATATGAAAAAAAGTACATGATTCCGAGAGTAATATCGGTCATAAACATGAAAAGTATTAAATGTCGATGTTTATAAGTTAAACTTAAGAAATTTTCCCTCTTGAAAGGCAGTTAATATCATAAACTAACCTATATATTTATAATCTTAAAAATTTTTCTTGAGACTGGTAATTTCTTAATAAATAATTCAAAACACTATCCAATTATAGTCTCAAAACCTTTATTTCTTTTACATGTCCAACGTTTCGGCCAATTCGTCCATCTTCAGGGACAATCTACTCAATATCACTATGAAAACATATAATTTAACACTCTAAAAACTTCATTCAGGCTATTCTGCCCAGGTCAAAACATTTATATCTAATAAGTCAATTATCCATTAAAAACCATAGTCAAAATTATTTCTCTGCACACACTATTAATACACTTTTATCACAACCTTGCTAATTGTGATAAAAGTGTATTAATAGTGTGTGCAGAGAAATAATTTTGATCATGGTTTTTAATGGATAATTGACTTATTAGATATAAATGTTTTGACCTGGGCAGAATAGCCTGAATGAAGTTTTTAGAGTGTTAAATTATATGTTTTCATAGTGATATTGAGTAGATTGTCCCTGAAGATGGCCGAAACGTTGGACGTGTAAAAGAAATAAAGGTTTTGAGACTATAATTGGATAGTGTTTTGAATTATTTATTAACCTATATAGTTATCCAGGTACAGTCTGGTCAATAAGTAATTGTTCCCGCCTTTTTCAGGGGAGCTGAGGTTAACTATTACCGATTTGGATGGTTTATTCACAACTTAAAACATCTTGGGTTCTCAGTACACAATTCAAAGTCCAGTCACAAATGAGGTCTGCAATGACCATCCAGTCAAATGAGGTCTGTTCCAACAACCACTTCTGACTTAGGGATGGGATATCGATATCGATATTATCGAAACATCGATATTTCGTCTCCGATATCCGATATTTTGATATCGATATCGAGTAACCGATAATATCGTAATATCGATCATTTTTCTTCGATAATATCGGAATATCGGTTTCTAAAAAAAAAAAAAAGAAAAAAAGTGGCAATGATATTCCGATATTATTTGATCCAAATTTCGATATTTTGTTAAAGAAAATATTAAAGCTTAAAAATAGTATTTCGATATTTTAATATTTAAATATAATTTCAAATTCATTTCAATATTCGACATTTTTATAATATTATTTAACAACAAGTTTAAAATGGAATATTGATATTTTGTTTCAATAATTTAATATAAATTAAGATATTTAGCATATTTTGTAATATCGATATGGTAGATTATAAACAATATCCCGATATAATTTTATCGAAATATTGATATTTTGTTTCAATATATTAATTTTCATTTCGATATTTGACATTGTTAATAATATTCATATGGAAATTTATTAACGACAGTAAGATATTATTTTACAGAAATATTAGTGATTCACAATAAAAACAATTATGAAAAATATAAAAATACTATTTAGATATTCCGATATTATTTGATCGAAATGTTGATATTTTGTTGAAAATGACTAAAATAACATATAGAGATTTTAAAATAGGAATATCGATATTTTATTTTTATAATTACATATTTATTTTTTTTATTTTCTATTGTTCTAATATCGATACAGATTATTAGCAACAATATTCCGATATTACTTTATCGAAATATCGATATTTTATTGAAAATGACAGAAATAACACATACATATTTTTAAAAATTTCCTATTTTTAAATTTTCTTCAATAACACAATTATATTTTAGTTTATATTTGTTCTGTTTATGATATGGTTGTCGTGGTGTTGCTTTGTTTCATTGTTATTAAGAGTTTCTTACGTATTTTGATTAGGTATGACATAAAATAAGTCTCCTGTGTCTTGCTATATCATGTTATAATTATGATTACTTTAATTCGTTAAATTTTCGATATCGATATTTCGATATTTTAGTTCGATATAATATCGATACCGATATTTTTCTTTCGATATCCCATCCCTATTCTGACTGTCCAGAGCAAGTGTAGTAGGGGTTTTTCTGTCCCAAAATCTGTACTGTGCATGCTCCATACGAATCTGGACAGTCAGAAGCGGTTGTTGGAACAAACTGATGATAACAATAACAGAAGAAAATCACTATATACTATTGTCAGTAATCTGCGACAATCTAACATTATTATTTTTCTCTATTTACCATAAATTACTACATATTTTTGGGTTCCTTATATTTTTCATTGTATTATTATTTTTGATTTTTTTTTTTTTTTTTTTTTTTTTTTTTTTTTTTTTTTTTTTTTTTTTTTTTAGCCCTAGTTCTGTGCCACATGTTTAGGTCCAATCTTAAGGATATTTAATATAAAGAATCTAAATATTTGCTTATAGATTATTTTCTCTAATATAGTCATTATTTTTACTTTATATTATTAACATTAAAAAGAAAATTCTTTTTTCTAATGTCTTATTCATCATTTTGCTTTCAGATGAGTTAAAATTGACAAGAACTTAGCAGAAAAATTTTCATCACTGATCGATGACAATCATTCCTCAATATTCCAAATAGCAATAGCTAGTACTTAAATTTGTGTTGTTCCTAATTTATAATGTATTTCTTAGTAAATGAGGCGAATTGTGATATAATTTTAACTTTAATTATCTTATGATATGAGTAAAAAGATAAGTACAGAAAGAGCGTGTTAATATCTCTAATTGTAAGAAACAATTATGCTGAAATTATAAGGTATTTGAATCAGTGGTTTAGTTTTTAAAAAATGGAAGAGTGAAAAATTAATTTATATAACTATTTGAATTCATTGAGTTAAAAAAAATATATATAGAATGAACCTCTATAATAAGAAGTTTAAGAGTCCTTTAAAAAATGTACTACAATGACTTCAAATTAGAAATTTAAAATTTATTCTGCCATAAAGCGTTTTTATCATACTGTACTGCTTTGTAAGAACACAGTATCTTAATAAAAAACAACTACAAGTTGTTGCATTTCCAATAAGTAAACTATTTGCTAAGACAATACATACTGCATTTTTCTTAATCTAAATTAAAAAAATTATTGCATTTGACATATGAAAAGAAGATGCTCCATATACGGTAAAAAAAAAATCAAACTATTTAATGAAAGCCAACATTTTTCAGGGTTTCGTTAGAAGATTTTTTAGCGCTAAAAAAGATACCAACAACCAAAATAATGTAACAAAGTTGAAAATAGATAACATGAAATAAAAGTAAACAAAGGAGAGATTGAATATGATTTAAAATATGAACAAAGTAAATTAAAGAAATTAAATTTAAGATATACAGTGAAAATTATAAATAAACAAGAATTACAAAAAGGTATTATGGAAATGGAAATAATAACAAATAAAAAAGAAATATAAAAATATCAATACATAAAGAAAGAAAGACAAAAAAGGGAAATAAGAATAAAATAGGACTCCGGCCTTATAGAATGCAGGTAAGTATGAAAATGAGCTAAAGGCGATGAGAAGACCAACAGGATAGAGGAGTGGGGGAATTGGTGGTTAACTATTATTAATGAGGTGTAGATAGTTGACCGTAGATTAATGCTTGAAGAAGTTTGTCGGGGAGTGCGGTCAGCAAAGAACAACATAAATAAACAAAACCATATTTATTTATTTTATGCCAACGTTTTGACCTGAGTTTCAGGTCTTCATCAGGGCTATAGAACAAAAGAGATAACAACAACATTTAGAGTAACATACAATTGAAAAGGAATAGTATACAAACAAATTTAGAATTATATAAAATATTGAATTAAATCAAAAATGATAACTAATAATTGAATAGTACAAAATTTTTAATTGATTGATATTTGTGTAACGTCGGCATAAAATAAATAAATATGGTTTTGTTTATTTATGTTGTTCTTTGCTGACCGCACCCCCCGACAAACTTCTTCAAGCGTTAACTATTATTATTCAATATTTTAAATCATATTTAGCCACACCTTAATTTACTGTTTTAGTTGTTATTATTTCCGTTTTCAATAATCTTCTAATACTTTTTTTGTAATTATTGTTTATTTATAGTTTTCACTGTGCGTAATAATTTTATTTTATTTAACTTAATTTTTAAAAAAGATATAAACAGCTAAAATAATGTAACACATTTAGAGAATAAATAACATGAAATAAAAGTAAACTAAAGTATGCCTAAAAATTATTTTAAATAAATGAAAAATTATATAAAAACAAAACAAAAATAAGATGTACAGTGAAAAGTATAAATAAAAAAGAATTACAAACAAAAGTATTAAATAATTAATAAAAAATAAAATAACAACAAATAAAAAGTAGATAAAAGAGAAATAAAAAGGTCAAGAAAAAAAGTCTTCCCTCTTTAATTGAGTACTGTATTTTTATATATTTATTTTTTATCTACTGTTTTCATAATTCAATAATCTTTTAATACTTTTTTTGTAATTATTGTTTATTTATAGTTTTCATGCACTGTGAAAACTAAAAATAGTCTACAAAAAAGTATTAGACAATTAATGAAAATGGAAATAATAACAACGAAATAATTGGATAAAAAAGGAATACTTTTTACGCTCCACTTTGTTGGGCTTAATCAGGGCTAAAAAAGATACAAACAACTAAAATAATGTTAGAGAGTAAGGAAATAGATAACATGAAATATAAGTAAACTAAGTTATGGTTAAAAATATTTATAAAATAAAAGATTTAAAAAAGATAAAATGAACAAATTAAAAGTAAGATGTACAGTATAAAGGATAAAGAAACAATAATTACAAAAATGTATTAGACGATTAATGAAAACAGAAATAATAACGGAATTATCGGATAAAAAAAAAAATACAGTACTCACTTAAAGACGGAAAGACATTTTTTTCTTGACTTTTATTTCATTTTAATTTCCCTTATTCTTCGTCTTTTAGTGTGTACTATGTTTTTATGTTTCTCTTTTATCTACTTTTTTATTTGCTTTTATTTTAGTTTTCATTAATTGTTTAATACTTTTTTTTTTAATTCTTGTTGTATTATACTTTTTATTGTACATCTTATTTTTATGTTCTTTAATTTTATTTATTTATTTTATGTTGTTTAAATCTTTTATTTTATAAATATTCTTAACCATACCTTACCTTACTTTTATTTCATCTTATCTATTCCTTTACCCTTACTTTATTACATTATTTTAGTTGTTTGTATCTTTTTTAGCACCGATGAAACCCTCTTAAGTTGGACTAAATGTTGGCTTGCATTATATAGTTTAATTACTATTTTTTTTTTTTTTTTTTTTTTTTTTTTACCGCCCCGTAACCATCTTCTTATTTATTGTTCACTATCGATTAACGATCTTCCAATATTGCACTTAATGTTTACAGTGATACGAAAATCTAAAAAAAAAATAATGAGGAAGACACTACATTCTTACTAAGCAGAGCAGCACAGTTGTATCTTATAATTAATAAATACTCAATTATACTCAATTTTTGTTTTTAATTTTAAATATGTTGACACTTAAAAAGGAATCTTTTACTTATAAGTTGTTTTTTTTTATTATTGCTAAAAATCATTATACTCCATATATTGTGAAGTACGCTTTGAAAGTTGGATAATATTGTAAATGATTTTCAAATTTGTTAATTATTTAATTGTGCTACATAAAGCAATCACGAAATTAGGGGAGTATGATTATTTAGGGCACAACCAGTTCTTGCTCGACAATTAAATTCACTATTCACTGATAAAACAGTTTTATATTCTTTACTACAATTACTTAACTACACAATTTATATTGATGCTGTTCAGCACCTATAAATTAATTAATTTTTTTAATGAACTTCTCTACGATTGTATATAATCAATTGATTGCATTTAAAATTGTTTTAAAGATAGAAATCAAACAAATAAATTATGTTTAAAGATTTATTAATTTGTTTATCTTTTTTCTTTAAAACAATTAAAAATGCTAGTAATCGATTTTGAGGAGTGGTGGTAGCTCAGTGAGTAAAGCACCGAGAAGGGAAGGTAAATAAGTAACGCCACTACAGAGGGCTGGAGGGGTGTGTTTCATGTTTTTTTTTTTTTCAATTTTAGTCACTTTTTAAATATCGCTTGATTGAACCATACTAAGTCTGCTTCTCCCGTTTTAAATAAATCTTTCAAAAATAGGACCGTGACTAAAAAGGGGTTTTAGTGAGGTGAGTATGCCTATACACTCCAACAAATAATTATTTGTTCTATCATTATAGCCGTTAGTCAACACTATGGGTGGGAAGCCCTCCAGGATCCACCCAGCCTCTAAAAGTTGGTATCCTTATTTGTTAGAAATCTAGTGATTGAGCGTGATCATGAACAAATCACCTCCTTGCACAATCGTTGTTCAAGAAACATTACTTTCTTACAACTGACTCTTCGTGGTTTATAGTGGCAAAGATATTCATTAATAAATTATATACAATCGTAGAAAAGCTTGTTTAAAAAATAAAATTATTAAATTATAAATACTGAAGACGTGAATGTGTATCTACAAAATGTCCAAGATATAAATAAATAAAGCACAGTAGTGTTTTAATTTTTGGCCTGAAGATGGATATGAGAATAGAAAAAAATATGTAAAAATAAAATTATTTAATCATAGAGTAATATACAAATTTTGGGCATTTAAAATACCTTAATATAATGTACTTCATAATCTTTATATTCTTTTAGATTATTTGAGAAATTCATTCTTTACAAAAATTTTATACGAGTATTACAAACAAGAAAAAAGCTTTAGTTTTTTCTTTATAAAACTTTAAGAATTAAAACTATTAAGATTCGTAAAAATAAAAGAGAACTAACACAATCATGATTTTTCAATTTCACTTTAATTTCAAGCACGTGAGTAAAAGATATCTTCTATTATATTCATATATAAATTATTTATTACGTTGACCTTTTGAGGTTTGCCCCCTTTTTAAAACATTAATTTCATTTACAAATAGAACATGAAATGTATAAATTAAAAAAAATATTGTTTTATTTATTTGTTGAACTCATTAGTAGAATTATTCTTTATGTGATATCTATGTAAGATAATATTTATGTTTATCATTACTGAGACAAAAAAACTAAAATAAAATAGAACAAACGAATTTGAATTTTATTCCTGTTGTCAAAAGGAAAATATTTTCTATTTTCAAATTTTCCTCATTTTTTTTTTTAAAAAAAACATATAATTGTATATATGTAAATATCACGATATAAATTGTACACAGTGTTAATTTAAATTATAAATAATTTATTCATAATAGTCTTTTTTTTCTTCCTTGCCTTAAAAACAAACAATTTCAGAAATGAATTATTTTTTATTTTAACATCTAATGAGTGTCCATCAGGAAAGGAGATTAGTTATTTAGCCAACTTTTGGCAAAAGGGAGGAGGTCATGAGAATGTTTCGTCACTGAATAAGGTCTGTATATGAACCAAATTTTAGTTTTATGTAATTTTTTTAATAAATTATCATAGGAGTATTCATGATGTTATTTAAATGTAAAAAAATTTAACATGCTAAATGTCAAAAGTACAGGATTGTAAGCGGGTTAATTTAAAGTCCATGCAATATGTTAAATGCAGAGAAGCTCCTAGCAGATTTTCTGGATTTTTTTGTTACCTTATAATAAGGATTCCACTTTTCATTTCGTGAGACCACCACAGAATTAAAAGTCGACCCACCATGCCGGATTCGAACTGGCACCAATGAAGTTGTGAGGCAGTCGCTTAACTCCCTCAGCTATGAACAGCACCTCAGACATCCAAGTACTGACCTCACTTAACATTCCTTAACTTTCATTATTTATTGACTAATTATAAATGCCTTAATAACTCACTCAGCTAGCAATTAGAATGGTTAAGCTACCAAGTCAGATGAGAATAACCTATACGCATATATCACATATTAATACTTCAAAATATAAATATACAGTTTCCTATATACATATAAGATTTTGTAGATTTTCCCTTGTTACTTAACAATTTTGTTTCCATATAGATATTCGTAGCAAATCTATGACTTCCTCTCCTCAAATATCCTTTAATAATACTCAACCTGTTCCAGTCGAACGGATCGACTACTTTGGACCACACATGGACACTCGACTAACTTGGAATCCTGATAAAAGATTGAAAAACAGGGCTCTCCGATTCTCACTATCACAACACTTTCTAAACTTCCCATCAATTACAAAAGATTCATTTATATGACCATAATAAGGTCTATCTGGACTTACGGAGTTGAGCTTTCGGTCTCCACTAAACCATCAAATTCCTCTTATCCAATCCCTAAAATCCTAAATCCTTAATGCTTCTTACTTTGTCACAAATAAAATTGTCGACAAGGACCTCCATGTTCCATAGGTGGCCTATTCGGCCAGACCCAGATATCAATCTTTTCATGATGAACTCAACTATCCAAATCCACTTGTTTCTAACCTTGAATCCACCGAGACGTTTAAATAGAAGATGGTATCAAGACCTTCTACTCTAGAAATGTGGAGATTCTATCAATGTGTAGATTCTTCACAAAACTTCATCATGCCACTGTAAAAGAGCTCACTTCATATCTCCTAGATTTAATTTGGTCTGCACCCCTGACTAGTTAATAGATAAAGCTACGCAGTAATGTTGATGATTAGAAATTAATAAGCTAAATAAATATAGTGTCCAGAAAGGTGAATAAGGAAGGAACGAGGGAAAAAGAGATAAGTGAGAGTGGGGGAAAAAAGAAATATTAAAAAAAAAAAAATGAGAATAGAAGAGAGAAAGAAAAATTTCTCCCTTTTTTTACCCCCACTCTCACTTATTTCTTTTCCCTTGTTCCTTCTTTACGCACCACTCTGGACACTTTATATTTTCTTAGCTAATTAATTTCCATTCATTTATATTACTATGTGTAGCTTTATCATCATTTAGTTTGTATAATTCTTACCTCTGTCAATAGAAAATTATCTCTGTCTTTGTTTTAAATATTTCTTTTTTCTTCACACTCTCACTTATCTCTTTTTCCTTGTTCCTCCCTTATGCAACTTTCTGGTGCATTTTAGTATCAATTTACTATTATTTATGTAATTTATTGTTATGTATATTTCCAAGTTTGTTTATCATTATTTTCTTTATATTTTTACGTCTCTTATATTTCTTTTTCAGCCCTAATGAAGGCCTGAAATTCGGGTCGAAACATGGGCACAAATAAATAAGTTTTGTTTATTTGTGTATTTTTTAATGACCACATCCCTAACCATCATAAAAAAATTAAATTAACATCAACAATTACCGGTGCTAACAGAAGTAACAGCTAATAAGAGGTTGGTGGAAAAAACTAAAAAAATAAACAACGATAAATTGTAGTATTTTCATTTATTAAAATAACAACTTTTATTCAATTTTGCAACATTATAGTTTATAAGCGACCGTGAACACCGTATGAAAACAACTATTTACAAATTTTGATAAAATATACTAAAACGATAATAAAATAAAATCATAATCAGTATACAGCTATCATTATCATATAGTCCATGAGTTAGCTATAAAAGCTACTTCAGTCTTTTCCTTCAGATTAAATCAAGGAGATAAATAATACATAAATAATTACATTTACATATCAATCAAATTAATTTATATACAACAGATATTATTACTGATAATTTCTCTACCTCACAAGTAATTTATTGAATTAGAATATAAATTTAATATTTTAAACCATAAAACTATTTTAAGCAGGAGACCAAAAAATTATTTACACAATTATATATATGAATGATTGACCACATTTTTCATATGGAGGAGATGGTCGGGGGTGTTAAAAAAGATACAAACTACTAAAATAATGTAACAAAGCAAGGGAATAGATAAGATGAAATAAAACTAAACTAATTTATGGTTATGAATATTTATAAAATGAATAAATTAAATTAAAGAAAATAAAAATAAGATGTATAATGAAAAGTATAAATAAACAAAAATTCAAAAAAAGTATTAAACAATTAATGAAAACTGAAATAATAACAAATAAAAAAGTATACAAAAGAGAAATATAAAAACATAGTACACGCTAAAAGACGAAGAACAAGGGAAATAAAAATGAAATAAAGGTCAAGAAAAAAGTGTCTTTTCGTCTTTAAATGAGTACATCTTACTTTTAATTTCTTTAATTTACTTTTATTTTATAAATATTTTTAACCATAACTTAGTTTACTTATATTTCATGTTATATATTTCCTTACTCTCAGACATTATTTTAGTTGTTTGTTTCTTTTTTAGCCCTGATGAAGCCCAGCAAAGTGGAGCGAAACGTTGCCTCACAATAAATAATTTATTTACTATTTGAGTTATTTTGATTGCAGGGATGTTGCGGCCGTGCAGGTTCCCAGATCGCCGGGTATGGAACATTGTGGGTTTGATTCCCAACTGAAGGAATTGACACTTATTTTTTGTCTCCACCAGATACCAATACCAATATTTTGACTGAACCCAGACCATCTCCTTTTTATATATTCCACACAGTCAATAAACGATCTTCCAAAAAAAGTTTAATTTTAATAACACACAGTTCAAATATATCTTAAAATTATTCAAGTTATAGTATATTTCATTGCCCACCGATTTCTTGTAAATATTCATTTATTTTATTTTCTCATGTAATTTTAATAAAATGAGAGTTATAATTAAACTAAAATAATAAAATTATAGGAAGATAGTCCAGGTGGTGGACAATTAAGGTACACGATAATTAAAAACTATTTAATGGTAAACAAAGTAATGCTCAACTTTGTAGGGATTGATTAAAAAAAAAAAATTACAAACATTGTAAGAAGTGACAAGAAAATTAGAAGTATACAAAGGAAGTAAAAAAATAATACAACAACAATATTTTAAAAGGAAAGAGATAAATGAAGTAAAAATATATAAACATAGATGAATAGGAAACTAATTAATAATAGCTACAGTCATGTGTAATGGAATTGTAAATATAGAACTAGTGTAATTAATAGTAAAACTATTTTATTACTATTTCTAATAAGTATTATTCTATTATTTATTACTATTTCTAATAAGTATTATTCTAGCTCTATATTTACAATTTTATAACATATGAACTGATTAATTTCTTATTCTTTCATGCTTTCTTAACTTAATTTGTCTCTTCTTTCTAAAAAATGTTTTGTAAAATTTTGTACTCCCTTTCTATATGTATTCTAATTTTCTTGTCACATCTTACAATGTTCGTAAGTTGTTTCCATTTAGCCCTAATAAAGGCTTTCAAAGAGGAACGAAACATTGGTTACCAATAAATTTTTTTTTTTTAACTATATTGAACCTTTATTGACCGCTGCCCGGACTATCTTCCTAAAATCTACTTCATACGGTCAACTATCTTCTACCAATAAAATTTGTTTAAGTTCCTGATTTTAAGTCTATGATAAGTAAGAATTGACGTTAAATGAAAATCGAATTAAATTTTTAAGAATGTTTGAGTATAGTAAAATTGTCTAAAAATTCCAATAGTTTACTTCTGAGGTAAAGAATTTTCTTTACAATATTTTGTTATAATATTCTTGAAAATATTTCAATTGAAAATTATTTTTGATAACAATTATAATAAATTTCACTTTTAAAATAATATAACCAATTTATACAAAAAAAAACAAAAAAACAATACTTGTTTAATATTTCATGAATTGGTAGATAATGGAGGCTAGAGTATCAATACATTAGTACAAATCATATTCGTACACAACACATCTACGCACACAAAGCTGCTTTGCCGAAAAACAGAAGGTTTAAAAAAAAAAAAAAAAAGTACTTCATATAAATAAAACTAATTCTTTCGTCAAATCTTAAGCAAAAATTGTCTGCTTAAATAATTAAAATCTGCAACTAAAAATTACTTTTACGTGTTAGAAATCAGTCTGAACTCTAAAAAAAAAAAGTAATATAACATAAATAGATTAGGGACAGTTTCCATCAAAACGAATATTTTATCGATAACTACCGAAAAACGTTTGAGATCAAGATAACTAATAGTTATCTAAAACATTTTTTTCTTCCTTTTTTAAGAAAATATTAGTCTCGTAAAAGCTTATCACACACATTAATATAATAACATCTATACAGCCTCAAAAATATTCTGTGATATCAAAAGTAACAAGAGTACAATTTACAATACTATTGTGAAAAGTTGTTTAAAATCTAATATATATATATAAGGTGCGCCCAATCTTTAGGCGTAGGCTTAGTGCATCTAGATATTGTTTCATAATACTGATTACCAAAAAACAGTTCATTACAAATAATGTGGAAGTGAAAATAGGCCTTTTTTTTTTTTTTCATATTCAACCCACCAAATTTACAATTATAAATTTATAACAAAGAAATGAAGAAATCAATAAATTTGTGATGACTTCACTGGAAGACGAACAGTTTGGCACAAATTAACACCTTCAGAAAATAGAGTCGTAAAATACGTTAGTATTTGAACACAATACAAGATAGCTTCTTAAATGTACATATCCATTTGAGAATTAAGGCCGGCATATAGTAACATTGAAACTTGAGTACACATAATACAAATATAAATTTTAATGATAAAATTTACTATTTCATTAAGATATTTAAAATAAATTTGTTTAATTAAATTGTATAATAATATAACCCAAAATTATTGTCTTACATAAATGTCAGTGAATGATTTCCTCCTTTTCTTTAGTGATATTTTGATTGGCTTGGTCATTTTCATACTCGACAAAATCGTCGAAAATACTAGGCCAGGCTTCTGTGTCATCATACATAGATAAATCATCTCCAACTGCTTCGGAAAAATTTAAGAACATATTCCAAGTGTCCCGAGGGACTCCTCTGATATGCTGGTGAGTTTCTAGAAAATTGAGCCATCTCTGGAGTATAGGAGGTTCTCTTACAGAGAAGACGAGTCTCCATAACAAAATTGCCATATCTGCTGGTAATATACGCTGTCCTATGGAAGGATCCAAACCGAACCTGAATGTAAACCTGTAGAGGTCCTTGAAAACGTCCGGCGAAGCTGCTACTTGAGATACTATGTCGGGTAATTTATTTTGGATTCCTCGAATCGAGTCTACGCACATCGACCTACATCCGTTGAAAAATTCTTCCCTTGTAAACCTACACATCTGGCCAGCATCAAGTTTCCATGCTAAAATCAGAACTTTAAATTCATCCGGAGAAAGGCCGAGATCGAAGCAAAGCCTTTCAATCCCTTCTGCAAGGATATTATCTTCTATGGGATCTTTATAATTATCGAATAAAGCATTTATTTTGCTTTCTGAAACTGTTTTACCAATTCGTACTTCGGTATTTTTACCAACAGAAGGCATGCGTGTATAAAATGTTCTTCCGCTTCTGTCTCTATTCAAAGCTGTGGTTGTCGGACCAGTTGTGCTCACACTAATGGTAGTTAGCGTTCCACTTTCTATAATACTATTACCATTCAACGCAATTTGAAGCTCGTTAGTATCACAACCTACTTCTGAAAAAAAAAAAATACACAAAATGACTTAAATAAATGTAAGTATAAGCATCCAGCAGCAGTTGTAATATTATAATAAATCAATGTTTTCCTAAGTTTGTATGAGAAGAGTCTTGAAGGGAGGTATGCACTGCACCGGGTTTTGACTAAACCTAGAGTAATAGTACAAGGGCCTGGTGGAAAAAAGTCAGTTCTTTCACTACAATTTTTTATTATATTAATAAAAACTATAAACAATTACAATTCAAAATCTGTGATTCCGCCAAGTATAATTAGGGGGAATACAAAGTGTTAAAAAAAAATTAATTTTTCATTCAGAGCCCCATATCTTTGAAACTACTGATAACACTAGAAAACCTAATAGAACATCAAGTTTCTAAAATATGAACCCTAAGTAGAGCTGTTACGTTTAATAGTTCCCGAGACACAGTTCTTTAAAAAACAACATATTATGAAATATATACTGAAAAATTAGTAATAAGTGAATTTATTGTGAGAAATCTTTCTCTCAGAAACCATGAGAAATACAAATGTCGAGAAGCACTCAAATTAAAGCTATTTAAGTATGCAATAAAGTAGTTTATAATGTTTATCTTCATATAAGTAGTAGTTTTAATGATATTTGACAAAATAAATGCTAATAGATATCTATATGTTGAATGGTTACAGAGATATAGATTTCCCTAAATAAATTCACTAATCACTAATTTTCAGAGCATTTTTTATTAAATGTTGCTTTTTAAAAAGCTATATCTCGAGAACTATTGAAAGCAAATAGTTTCACTAGGGCTCATGTTTTAGAAAATTTACTCTACTTTAAATGATGTTCTATTAGGTTTTCTAATATTGATTTAGAGCTCCAAATGAAAAATTAGTGTTTTTTAACACTTTGAAACAGCCAGTATTTTGTATTCTTCCTAACTATACTTGACAGACTCGTCAATTTTGACTAGTATTTATTAATTATAGTTTTCATTAAAGTAATCAATAATTTGACTGAAATAACTGAATTTTTTCACCTCTTGCATTATTTTTCCATTAATTACAGTTGGTTAATGAATAACTAATAACCTTCCAAGTTGATTTTATAGAAGTTGTAAACACTAAGCCGGAAAATTAACAGATTTTTGCAAAAGGGAGTGCTTTACAGATTAAAATTAACAAGAGAACCAAATAATGAAGATCTGTAGTTTTAATAAAAACAATTTCATTCCTCTCATTGATGCTAATAAATGCTATATATAATATATAACATAACTTATATTTATATTTTTAATAGATGAATTATCATTTTATCTATCATTTTTATTTATTACTAACTGACCTTGCTATTGCTATATTTGAGGATGAACATGAATTTAATGAACACAATAGATATTTTGTTATAGATTATTATATTCGGTTACAAATTAACATTTAAACTAAATTTATTATTATGATTTGATAACATAAATTAAACCAATATGACTGACAATAGGACAAAACAGAAACTGTTTATCAGACTGACTGGCCTTTCAAAGTGTGCTAAAAGATTTTTTAGGAGTGAAACAAAGTTGATATTCATTTTCATCACCTCTGGAAACACTTTAATATGAATTTTCGAAAAAAAATTCCAAAATTTTAGCCCAATGTTGGTCTTTGATTAGTTCAATTCAATATTTTGCCCTTATAACGACTGTATGAACAATAGTCACTGAAAGAAAAAAAAATTATCCAGATAAATTGAGGTAAAAAATTTCTAATTTTTAATTCCTTTGAAAAATGGTATTTGGTCCTTTGAGATGAAGCTAAAAATTAATATGATTTTCTTTTTTCTAAAAAAAAAAAAATTGCTGACCTACTTTACCCCGAGCCACATTAGGTTTTTATAATTTTTGTAAATATAATATAGCTTAATGGAATCAGTGATATTTTTATCATACTCCTCGGAAAGAGACGAATCGATTGGTACACAATAACTGTGAAAAAATGTATACTCTCAGAGCTACAAACCAAAAACACTAAATTTTGTTCATAACTTTTTTTCTACTCGAGAATTCAGGCATATCATTATCTTTAAACCTTCCCATGGTGAAAGGGCACTTTTGAAAAAACAGCATACAATTCGGTCCAGTAATTCACAAGTTTTTTGTGGACAAAGATTCGATCATTCCCTTTTTATTATAGATTACTTATTCTATGAATTAAAACATGTAACGTTAAAATATTTTGATTGAACAGGGTATTGCAAAGAAGTTAGTAAATCTAGTACGGATGTGCATGATTGAAATATTTAATAAAGTTCAACCAGTGAGAGCCTTTAATTTTATCCTCCCTAGAATGTAACGTAACAAAAGTACCTGCGATAGAGCCAATCTATAGCTAAACACTTCAATGGGTTTCCTTGTTGCAAGAACTCAACCTGCTAACAATATCTTAACTCTTTGTTATAGAAGGGTAACATTAAACTAGAGGAGATTCTATGATTTACTTCATTAATGCTAAAAATGATTAAATTTACTTCAGGAACAAAAAAAAAAAAGGAGGAAAAATAAAAAAAAAACTCCGAAGACATGTAAATATTTTCATGCATGAGTAATTTTATTTGTTATAACATCAACTTTTGGTAATTTAATAAATAATTTTAACGATAAATGTTAGTAAAAATGTTTAATTTTAACAATAAAATTAGTTATCCCTAATATAATGTGTTAAATTTTTATTTAGCCTACTAACCTATTTTGGTCAATCTATAACAACCCCTAACAGCTAATTGTTTTAATTGTTGAGGGGTTTTTATATTGTAACTTTAATGATACTATTCAATTTTCAAATTATAAAGATACCTCTGTTTCCGTAACACTTCAATTTATGATGATGATTGTTAAGGAAAACTAAAATATTTCCTTTAAAATGAATCACTCTAAACAGGAAAAGAGGCAACTTTTTTTTTTTTAGAAATAGAAATTACATCATGTATTTTTTAAATATCCTATATTCCTGAAGAGAATTCATGCATTGCGTCTTAATTATAGTTTATAAAGCTGTTAAAATACAAAAAACAACTCTGATTATTATAGAATACAACTGAAGGCTTCTTAATTTAATATTTTTTTTTTCATAAATGAAAGTTAATAAAAAACAACTTTTACGGTATGTATTACTAATATAAGAGAAGTAAAAAATATATATCAAATATATGTAGGCCGTATTTCTAACGATAAGTCCATTGTGTCTCAATAAAAACAAAAATTCAAATACCCTCTCTTTGATACGGAACGATAATAGTATGGTAATAAACTCAAAATCTTGCATTTAAATAGCTTTTAAAGAAATAACTGTCAAGCAATAGCTTAACGACCTATTAAAAGAGTTAATGTAATTTTTGATGAATATCATCTTAATGCGATAATAATTAAACAAGAAAAAGGAAAAAAAAATATTAATCTTTTCTTCAAAATAAATATATTCGGCAATACCTTCTTTGTCTTTTACCGAAGTGGGCACAGAAGTACGGCCCTTTCCTCGAGAAAAGCAACTTCCCATTGGTTGCTTGAGGTCATGAAGTAAATCTGTCACTGATAACACTGGATAAGTTAAAATCTGCAACTTCATATAAAAAACTAGTTTTACTAGTAATCCAGCTAGACACTCCAAATAAAAAAGAACTGTTGACTATTTATGATTTTGTAATCTGATAAAACTAAGAGAGCTCTTACCCTGAAATCATTTGCTGGAAAATTATGATATGTCAATACTAAAAGAACACTAGCTAATCTAAATATTATGGGGTCAGTGATAGTAATAAAACTTATGTTATCATTAAACTTGATCAACTCATTATAGAATAGGCTAGTTATGGACTTTCAATTTCTCCTAATCACTTTCCTATCACTGTCTTTTCACAATTGATTGTACACAATTTCATCAGACACCATTTGTACTTAAAATCTAAAGCACAGATTACACTCATTCAAGAACAAAATCATTCAATGTCTCACTTCGTTGAATTTGAAGTTACGAAAAGATTAGCTATTGAAATATTATATTTAAATATGAGAAAACAAATTCCTTCGAATAGATTTATTTAAATAGATCTTTTAAAAAGTTCTAAATAAATTTTAATTTTACGTAATTTTACATGGGTCACTAAGACGGCAATGCGCCCCTAGTGTTAAAGGCGAGAAATAGCTGTCCCTGTTTATTTATCATTGGAAGTATATTACAGATTAGTGAGATTAAAAAGGTATGTTCTTTACTTTTTTTATTCAATTAATGACTACTGATTCGAGTACAACAGTCTTATATTAAAGGCTAAATCTTCTTTATTTTTTATCTCAATTGCTTTTATATTTTTCGTCGCCATATTAACATTTAATTGTAAATAAATCTTGTTATCTTTCTTAATTGAAAAATAGTCATTTATTTTTTTTTTTATTTCATTCACTCTAGTCATTTTTTTTTCAATTCTATTTATAATAGTTTAAACTATAATTATTCAATCTTAAACATTTATGTTGTTTTCTATCTTTATCTTAGTTGTGAATTAAACCATTCATCTTTCCATTATTAATTTGTTTTGACAACTTTATTTTGTGATAAAAATTTCAAGAACATTACGTTTTTTATAATTTATCAAGAATACCTTTATTTTCCCTAGTATTCATACTAAAACTAATTGTGTACATTCTTATTATTTGAAATTAAAAGCCTTACTTTAATATTACTACTTTTGTACATTTTCAGATGTTTTCCAATTATTGGTTCATTGGTCATCGTTTTGTTGTGTGAGTTCAATATTTTTCTGTATAATGTTAAACGTTAGATCGTATCTTTTCAGTCCTCACTCTTGAATTAAACTAAAATATTGTTTAAACTTAGTCAGAAATTTACTACTATTCCCCTTTTATCTAAATATACAATGTAAGACATTTATTTTATTGTATATTTCTAAAAGAAGACATTTAGAAATGTTTATAATCCTTTTGTTATGAATTTATGAGTCATTTTAATATTTTTTCATCATTAATAACATGCTACTTTTTATGGAGCCCAATACAATGGGAGCTTATTTTGTTATTTGTGTCAGTGACAAAACACCACAAAAGTATTTGTTGATATTAACTACCAATGATACAGATTAAATCATTTGGTATGATTAATCTGTTTTTATACAGACAAAAATCTCTTATTGTTAGAAAATATAAAAAGACCAATTTTTAAAATTTCATAAGGGAAATTGGATAAGAAATAGCTTTCTTCTGTCTTTTCTTCCAAATGGCTTTCATGTTTATCAGTGTTTTAATCAGGTCTATTATTTTTCTATTTGCTTCGGTAACTCCTCATCCTATTACGTTTTTATCAGCTACATACATTTTTTCATACTGTGCTACAATGAGGAATCTATTCTGCTGTGAGATCACTTGTGTTGTATTAAAATGTTTAGTGTTATATGTTGTATTACACTGTATAGGAGACTAGAAATCAATTTGGACTTGGAGCTAAATTATTTGAAATAACTTCTGAACACTCTAAAATTAGCTATGAAGTTTTTAGTATGAATTTCATATGCGTTTATTGAGATCGAAATAGTTTTGTTTGCTTCTTTTACATGTTCTCATAAAATACTTTTAATGTCCGGTAATATAAATGAGATAATTATTTCCATAATAGTTCATATCTTGTTAATTTAGTACCATTTTTACTTATGCCTACATTTTCATTTGTTCGTAATTTCATTTTTACTGTTTTATGTGTGTGTACCAAAAGTTTAAACATTTGGTCAGTCTTTAAATAAAATTTGTTTAATAAACTGAATATTTGTGAGGGTTCACTGGAGGAATGAAATATAAGACTAATGAGATGAGAATAGAGAGGATAAAATAGACTTGATTAAGAAATAAAAAAATGACAAAGGAATATATAAAAAAAAACATATGTTTTATATCTTAATAATAAAAAGAACAATATATTCTGATATTTAGTTATCATGAAAAATAAAACCAAAGGGGAAAAATAATATAATAGAAATTTAAAAAATATATTTCAGAAGGCCCTCTGTGTCCTATTGATAGGCCAAGGTTTACCTATAGCGACTATACAGAAAGGAACACGGTTGCTCAGTAGATCAACTCTGAAGAATGGTTCTGGTGAGAGCGACATATAATAAATTGATTGAGGATACTCCACGCCTTAGAGTATGAAGGAGATAATGAAAGAAAAAATATATATTAATATTATAATATATAGCAAATATATATCATAACTAATAACAGATTGATTAGTACACTGTGTCATCTCGTATTGTTAAAATTCGAAATCTATTGTTAAAATTTTGATTCATTTCACCAATCTATATAATCATTTCTATCAGTTTATTTTGACGTATCTGTTCATTTTTATAATTATAGTAAGCACTAATGGTCTCCAGCGATTTAATGATGATAAAAACTGATATGTATAAGATCAGAACTAGTTGATCTTTATTGTTTCGAATTTATTTTATCTACTAAACCAAAGTAAATATAATTATAAACATGACACAAACTCACACAGTTTATTTGAAAGATATGAGTACATCGTAGAATTTGTTTTCACTATTTGAAGACCTATTAACATTTATTTTAGTAATTAGTTTATTTATCAGTAAATGTGTAAACAGTAAATCTTCTTTAAGATTTGTTGCATATTATTAAAACCAAATTTAAGTTTATTAATTGAATTAATTACTTCACTTTAAGTTTATAATATTGATATTTTTTTTTTATCATTAATTTGAAAATAAAACAGTAAATAATTGTTTACTATTTTATATGTGCAGTCTATGTTTTAGCCTTGTTCAGGACTATTAAAATCAATAATTGAGATATTAATGGTATAATGAAATAAATATAGTGACAATTCATTTTAATAAAATTTATATCTAGATTGTAAATGTATAGAAGTAACATAAAACAGAATGAAGGTGATATTGTAAATATAGTATATGTTATTATAAGAGTTAGAAAGGGGAAGGGAGTTAAATATATTTCAAAATCATTATATCGAGTCTAAAAAAGGAATTGAAAAATTCTTCATATTTTTTTTCTTCCACTTCAGGATTATACACATAAAATCTCGAATTTTGAGGGTGGGGACGAAATACGTGTTTTCTTTCTTCGTCAAGTACATAGGTTCATAAATGAAAATAAAAAACCAAAACAAATGTCAAAGTCTAATATATTGTACCGTTCCTAAGTATTGTCTGATTTCAATTACTTTCTTTTCTTTTTTTTTTTTTTGTTTTGTAAGGAATTTAATTTATTAATTTTGAATGTTAATACATACAATTTGCCAACTTTTTTTTAGTTACCAAAGTATAAAAGAATTTTTATTTTCTCCAGAAAATTTGTAGTTTCACCTGAAAAAAATAGTAATATAGTAAATTTCAATATCCTAAAAAACAAATCACCGACATCTTGAAAAATGGTGCTCAAAAGCCATTTTTTTTTTTTCCAAAATATCATTTGTCATATTTTTATTTACGAAATTACAATTTGTCCTAGAAAGAAATAGATGATATAAAAAATATTGTAGATTTAATTATCTACAATTTTTGGCTTTGACATTTTTTCTAAAATAAATAGTTCATAGAGTTAAGAACCACGTTATGTGTAATATATTTATTAAAAAACTGTTATGAACAACCCCATCATCAATTGATATTTAAGATATTATTTTTAGTTTTTTATTATTATATTATTGTTTAAATTATAATAATAGTCATATTTATTGTTTTGTTCATTATACCGATATTCTCGCAACCTGTGAGTTAGAGTCAGTCGTTTTTTTTATTTTTTTTATTGTGGTTCCCCCACCAATTCCACAATAATTGGTTGATGTATGGATAGATTAATGAAATATTAAGTATTGATCGGAAGATGGGTTTTTGTTATCTCCAGGTCCACAACCCTATAAAGTTTCTTCATTTTATAATTTTAGTTGGACCCAGTTGTGCATCTGTTATCGTATTACTGTTCTTTACCAGTTTGCAAGAATTCATGGATAGTAGTTTTGATTTCTTCCTCTTCTTCAGAGTCAGTCTTGTTCAATGCAGTTGATGCAAATTATGGATCATTTTGGTACAAAAGCCGGGAAGAAAAAAAGGCAGTTATCTCACCCCAATTTTTTATTACTTTAATGAAAACTAGGTATAATTACTAGTAAAAATTGATGAGTCTGCCAAGTATAGGTAGGGGGAATAGAAAATGGCGGCTGTTTCAAAACCTTAAAAAACACTAATTTTTCATTTGGAGCTCTATATCTTAAAAACTACCAACAACACTAGAAAATCCAAGAGAACATTATTTAAAGAAAAGTAAATTTGCTGAAATATTAGCCCTTAAAGAGCTATTTACGTCCAATAGTTCTTGAGATATAGCTTTTTAAAAAGGAAAATTTGTTAAAAATCTACTGAAAGATTAGTAGTTAGTTAATTTATTTTGAGAATTCTCAGGAACTTTGTGATCTACAGATGTCTATTAGCACTCAAATTAAAGCTAGTTTAATGGACTATAATGAAGTTTATGACCTTTACCTTCGTATGAAAAGTAGTTCTCATGATATTTGCTAAAATAAATTGATTTATAGTTTTTTGGACAGCAAGTTTTGATTTATGAAAAACTTCATTTCAGAAACCATTGGGCGTAGAGATGTCTGCCAATGCTCAAATTAGAGCTAGTTAAATTGACTACAATATAGTTAATTATGTTTATCTTTGTAGGAGTAGTAGTTTTTATGATATTTGACAAAATTAACTCACATAATGTTAATTTCTAGTTGCTCATATAAAATGTTGGATTATTGAAAAAATATGTCTCTAGATCCATAAGACGCACATATGTCTGCCAACACTCAAAATAAAGAAAATATAACATGCTATAAAGTAGCTTTAATTTGAGTGCTAATAGACATCTGTACGTCAAATGGTTTTTGAGATATAAATTTTTCAAGATAAATTGATCTTTCAGTACGTCCCATACAACATTTTTATGAAATGTTGCTTTTTAAAAAGCTATATATCGAAAACTATTTAACGTAAATAACTCTATTAGGGCTCATGTTTTAGCAAATTTACTCTTCTTTAAATGACGTTCTCTTAGGTTTTCTTGAGTTGTTCCTACTTTTTAAGATATAGAGCTCCGAATGAAAAATTAGTTTTTTTTTATCGCTTTGAAACAGCCGCCATTTTTTATTCCCCCTACCTATGCTTGGCAGACTCATCAGTTTTGACTAGTAATTAAACATAGTTTTTATTAAAGTAATAAAAAATTGAGTTGATATAACTGCTTCTTTTCTCCTCTTGGACCTCTTTTACTATTTGAACCCTGTGGCAGTTCTTTCGGGGCTCATTTGAAAAATGATCAAGGGATTTGTGGAGATTTTAATGTCGTTAAGGGCTCCGAGAGAAGTAACTGTAAGGGCTGGATTACATGTATTAAATTGTTAAGTAGATAACTAATTTATTCTTAATTTAAAGTTCAAGAGTCCTTCTTTTATTTATTTATTATTATTATTATTTTAAAATTTCGACGAAATGTTTGTGAAATATAAAAAAAGCACGAATTAAAGAGACAAAAAAGCAAATTAACGAGCGCTTGCCGATATAGTGTCACTTATAGCGATCACTAAGGCGAATTAGAAAGCGATCAAAAAGTCGAATTCGAATCAAAAATCAAAAGTATTCTATCGATATACTACCAAGAGTTAGGAAAAATTAACGGTTTCATAAAAGCGGGGTTCGGCACTGATGACATTTACAAATATAAAATGGTTCAATAATTGCATAAAGCATTAAATGCATTTCACAATCTAACTAATAAGAAATCTTGGTACATAATTTACGACTTTCTTGCGTAGTTGATCATCAATTTTCAACAAACTAAAGAGCTCGTCTACTTCAATAGGTAATGGACACGTACTAAAACTTTAGCCAATTAAAATCAATTTAAAAATTAGTCATCTACTTAGATTAATTATTTTATATATGCTTGGTTGGGGGGGGGGGTTAGTTTATTCTTAATTTAAAACAATTTGATCCTTTTTTTCTCTCAACCTTTATTCTTTAAAATTTTTCCAACGTTTCAACCCTACCTAAAACAGAGTCCTAACCTATTGAAGGTAGGTTCTGTTTTAAGTTGCAAATGTAAATGAAGGAAGGAAGAAAAGTGTTTTGTAAAAGTTTTAAATCTAAGAAAAAATTTTTTATAAAAGGTTATATCGGACACAGGAAATTAGCCTGCATTTTTAAGATTTGAAAAAGGAAATTACATCAATATTGAAGGTGGTATCCTTGAGAATGGCCTGATTGTCGAAACATTGGAAAAATTTTAAAGAATAAAAGTTGAGAGAAAAAAAGGATCAAATTGTTTTAAATTAAGAATAAATTAGTTATAAACTTAATACATGTAATCCAGCCCTAATTTCTCCCAAAGAACTGCCACGAGGTTCAAATAGTACAAGAGGCCCAAGAGAACAAAGGAAGCTATCTCACCTCAATTTTTAATTACTTTAATAAAAACTATGTTTAATTACTAGACAAAACTGATGAGTCTGCCAAGTATAGGTAGGAGGAATAAAAAAATGGCGCCTGTTCAAAGCGATAAAAAAAACTGATTTTTCATTCGGAGCTCTATATCTTAAAAAGTAGGAACAACACAAGAAAACCTAAGAGAACGTCATTTGAAGAAGAGTAAATTTGCTAAAACATGAGCCCTAATAGAGTTATTTACGTTAAATAGTTTTCGATATATAGCTTTTTAAAAAGCAACATTTCATAAAAATAATATCAAAACTAACCGCCCCCCCCCCCACCAAGCATATATAAAATAATTAATCTAAGTAGATAACTAATTTTTAATTTGATTTTAATTCGCTAAAGTTTTAGTACGTGTCCATTACCTATTGAAGTAGACGAGCTCTTTAGTTTGTTGAAGATTGATGATCAACTACGCAAGAAAGTCATAAATTATGTACCAAGATTTCTTATTAGTTATATTGTGAAATGCATTTAATGCTTTATGGAATTATTGAACCATTTTATATTTGTAAATGTCATCAGTGCCGAACCCCGCTTTTATGAAACCGTTAATGTTTCCTAACTCTTTGTAGTATATCGATAGAATACTTTTGATTTTTGATTCGAATTCCACTTTTTGCTTTTTTGTCTCTTTAATTCGTGCTTTTTAATAATTCACAAACATTTCGTCGAAATTTTTTTTTTTTTAATAATTTATTTATTGATATTTACAACTGTATACACATATATACAACAAGTAAATTTGCTGTAGGTGACATAGTAACATGATAAAAACATGTGGAGAATCTACCCACTGATAGAACTCCAATAACATTTCTAGAGAAGAAGATCTCGGGGTCATCTTCTTTTCAGACGCCTAGGAGGATTATTAGGTAATGAAGGAGAAGCCAGGTTAGAAACAAGTGGATTTGGGTGGTTGAGAAGTTTATTATGGAAGGAACGGTATCTGGTTCTGGCCAAATCGGCAACATATGGACTGTAAGGATTGGATTCGGGAGGAATTTGAAGGTTTAGTGGAGCCCCAAAGCTCAACTCCGTATGTATAATAGTCATGTAGATCAGTCTTTTGTAATGGATTGGTAATTTAGACCGTTTGTCTAGTAAATGTTGCAATAGTCGGAATCTACGAGCAGTTTCTTGTCTTTTTAGTCTTGTATGAGGATTCCATGTCAGTCGTTTGTCGAGATGTAGTCCTAAGTAACGGATCTGTTCGACAGGAACAAGTGGGGTATTATTAAAGGATATTGTAGGGGAAGATCGTCGAAATTTAAAAAAAAAATAATAATAAATAAATAAAAGAAGGACTCTTGAACTTCACAGCTTCACCATTCTTATCTACTTTACTTGCTACATTTTATCTTGTATGTCGTTACTAAAGTCTCTGTTTACATGCGTTTAGTCGCTTAACATTTTGACAGTGTTGTCAAGTAGCGTTGGCTTGGGAGCACTTATGACGTCACGGGAGGTCATTTTTCTACCTTGCGTTTGTGAGGTAGAGCGAGCTCTAGAACCTCCCTTTTCCCTTGAATTGTCCCGAATCGTGTTTAGTACTGTCCTAGCTTCCACCACCTACAATCATTCTGAGTTCGGTCATCATTGACGACATTTACACAATTTTCATAATCAAAATATTTTTATCCAAAATAGTTAGCCTCAACTTCTTTACATTTTGTTCAACGCATTATACATTTTTTAATCCCATGACTGAAAAATGCAGAGTTTTATAAAGAAATGAAGTCAAAAAATGCATTTTTGACCTAAGAATCATTTTTAAAAAGTTTAGCTTTAACGAAGTTGCCCAAATTTTTGAACAGACTGAAATCTGTTGGAGATAACTTTGGAGTATAAGGTGGGTGTTGGAGGACTTCGTGACACAGCTTCACTGTCTGTCCTGAAACATGACGTCAAGCATTGTCGTGTAAGTGCATAGGTCATTTCCGATTAACCAATGCATTAATGCAATTGTTAAGTTTTTGATGCATAATTTCAATATCACTGCAGTATAAAGTGGATGTGATGGTTTGACCTCTGGGTAAAAAGGAGAAATGAATTATTCCTACCATTGACCAGGGAAACCAATAATTTGTTTGGATGCAAAATCGATTTTGACATGTGTCCCGGTCTTTCGTCGATATTTAACCACTGATCTAAGCGATGCCTGTTGTCAAATACAATCTACTTTTCATCACACATGATTATCCTTTCTAGATAAAGTTCGTTTTTTTGTGTGTTTTTTTCTCATTATGCTTCAACTGCTGTCGCACATTATGTTCTTGAGCTACCTCTATGTTCTATTAGGTTTTCAAGTGTTGTAGATAATTTTAAAAACATGAAGCTCTGAAAGAAAAATTAATTTTTTTTATAGTTTTGAAACAGCCGACATTTTATATTTCCCCTACCCATACTTAGCAGACTCATGAATTTTGACTAGTAATTATACATAGTTTTTTTTTTAAAGTTATACAAAATTGGGGTGAAATAACTAAATTTTTCTTCAAAATAAACTCACAAAATGTTAATTTCTAGTTGTTCGTATAAAATGTTGGATTTTTGAAAAAATATTTCTCTAGATCCATAAGACGCACATATCTCTGCCAAACTCAAAATAAAGAAAATTTGACTTACTATAAAGTAGTTTATGCCACTTATATTCGTAGGGGTAGTAGTTTTTTTGATATTCACATATAAATAAAAATTTGTCAGAACAACTATAAATCAATTTATATTAGCAAATTTCATGAATACTATTACTCCTACGAAGATAAACATCATAAACTACTTCATAGCTCATTAAACTAGCTTTGATTTGAGTGCTAAATTTAAAAAATATGCAGTTCTTAAAGAAAAATTAATTTTTTTTTATCGTTTTGAAACAGCCGCCATTTTTTATTCCCCTTACCCATACTTGGCAGACTCATCAATTTTGACTAGTAATTATACATAGTTTTCATTAAAGTTATCAAAAATTGGGGTGAAATAACTGATTTTTTCTTCAAAATAAACTCACAAAATGTTAATTTATACAACTAGAAATTAGTTGTGGTCAAAGGAGAAACAAAAATAGTTTACAACTATTGTAGTTTCTCATTTGACCGCAACACTGACCATCATCCTATACATCAATTTTTACTGTCAACTATATATACATATATTTAATTTCTAGTTGTTCGTATAAAATATTGGATTTTTAAAGAATATATCTCTAGATCTATAAGACGCACATATAAGACTAACACTCCAAATAAAGGAAATTTGACTTACTATAAAGTAGTTTATGACACTTATCTTCGTAGGGGTAGTAGTTTTTTTTGATATTCACATATGAATATAAATTTGGTAAATAAAAATTTGTCCGAACAACTATAAATCAATTTATATTAGCAAATTTCATAAATACTATTACTCCTACGAAGATAAACATCATAAACTACTTTATAGCTCATTAAACTAGCTTTGATTTGAGTGCTAAATTTTAAAAATATGAAGCTCACAAAATGTTAATTTCTAGTTGTATGTATAGGAAGATGATCAGGGTTGCGGTCAAAGGAGAAATTCTATACATAAATTTTTACGGTCAACTATATATACATATATTTAATTTCTAGTTGTTCGTATAAAATGTTGGATTTTTGAAAAAATATATCTCTAGATCCATAAGACGCACATATGTCTGCCAACACTCCAAATAAAGGAAATTTGACTTACTATAAAGTAGTTTATGACACTTATCTTCGTAGGGGTAGTAGTTTTTTTGATATTCACATATGAATATAAATTTGGTAAATAAAAATTTGTCCGAACAACTATAAATCAATTTATATTCTATAAACTACTTTATAGCTCATTAAACTAGCTTTGATTTGAGTGCTGAATTTTAAAAATATGAAGCTCTGAAATAAAAATTAATTTTTGTTATCGTTTTGAAACAGCCGGCATTTTGTATTTCCCCTACCCATACTTGGCAGACTCATCAATTTTGACTAGTAATTATATATATTTTTTATAAAAGTTATATTATATATATATATTAATATTAAAAATGGGGGTGATATAACTGATTTTTTCTCCTCTTGGGTTCTCGTACTCTTGGATGCATTACTTAATGGTGTTCAATTTATTCTACTACAGCTTTTTCGATAGGATACTCAGTTCAGGAGTTATAAGCAAGAAAAAAGGATCTAATTTGTTAATTTATTTTATTAATTTTCAAATTAGTAAGAATTTTAGGACCACCAGAAATGTGTTTCTAAATTAAGTGTGATATTAACTAATTCTTAAAATTATTTGAAGACGTTATGTTTTAGGGGCTGGTTGAATTCATGGGCACCAGAACTAGCAGTACAGTATTAGGTTGATGTTATTGTTAGAGCAATCAGCTCCTAGCCCATAAATCAATTGCCCTCTCTCTATGCTAGGGGTTTTGTAACTCACAGTCACCGAGTAACTACTTCAATTAAACATTCTTATACTTCTAAATAACAGATTCAAATATACTAATTTTTATTTATTTCGAAAATAATGTTATATTGCCTTTGCTTCGTTTTAATGGGGTGTATAAAGAAAAAATGACCCTTGTATCTAATTCAAGATTTCAAAGGACTGTAAATATTTTAATACTATTTAATACTTAACAATTCCTTCAGAACATTCTCAAAGCTTGTTTAATCCCATTCTACTTCTTAAAAAAAACTCAGTTTAGTCATTTGTTTCAAAGAAGAAACATGATAGTAAAAAATAAAAAATAAAAAAATTGGGTAAGAGGTAATGGAATAAGATTTATAATATGTATGAGATTAAAATTTTCTTTTGTCAACGCATTTGGTTTTAATGGGGCGAATGAAAAAAAAATGACCGTTTTTCAACCAAGTATTTGTATGAGTATCTCTTTGATATAAAATACAATAAATACTCAAAGTATAGTCCATTGTTAGCTATCGTCATTAGCCATCTGCCCGATTCTACAATGATACTATTCTTCGGGATGGCTGTCAAAGAACTCTTTGAACTTTGTTACAACAAAATTACGAAATGTTTTCTCTTGAAGGAAATGAGCCATGGATCGAAAGAAGTAGTAATCCAATGCTGCGAGGTCTGGACTATATGGTGGATGAACACAGGAAGTGATTGCTGACTGCTGAGGAGTAAGTTCGTGAGGGAGCATTCTACTGCTGTTTTTCACCTTCCCCATGGAGAGTAGATGGTGACTAACAGTATCTTTTGACACACCACACTCCTTGGCAAGTGAGCGAGTACTTGTGGACAGATTTGACTCAACAGCTTACTTTAGAACCCCATTAATAGTTGTCCATCTTCATTTTCGACTTCATATCTCTACTGCCAAATTTTTTAAAACAACGCCACGCAGTGCGCTGGTCAGGGACACCTTTCCCCTCATATTTAATAATTTCACGAGGTGCTTCAGCGGCTGTGAATTTTTTCTTCAGTAATGCTTTAAAATTACGCGAATTTCGTCGGCCACTATCATGTTTCTTAATGAGGTGTAGATAGTTGACCGTAGATTAATGATTGGAGAAGTTTGTCGGGGGGTGCGGTCAGCAAAGAACAACATAAATAAACAAAACCATATTTATTTATTTTATGCCGACGTTTCGACCTGAGATTCAGGTCTTCATCAGGGCTATAGAACAAACGAGATAACAACATTCAGAGTAACATACAATTGAAAAGTAATAGTATACAAACAAATTTAGAATTATACAAAATATTGAATTAAATCATAAATGATAAAAAAATTGATAACTGATAATTGAATAGTACAAAATTTTAATTGATTGATAATCGTGGAATTGTATGGTAGTAAATTGAAAACAGTGACAGATGAAATATTATATCATGTAGGTAAGAAGATATGTATAATATAAAATATGCAAGTAGTGTCTAAAAAAACTGAAAAATTAAATAAATAAATTGAATCTACAAATTGAACACTCTGACAGACAATGAAAAATAGTGAGTGGCTTATTATTCATCTAATCATTAATCTACGGTCAACTATCTACACCTCATTAAGAAACATGATAGTGGCCGACGAAATTCGCGCAATTTTAAAGCATTACTGAAGAAAAAATTCACACCTCGTGAAATTATTAAATATGAGGGGAAAGGTGTCCCTGACCAGCGCACTGCGTGGCGTTGTTTTAAAAAATTTGGCAGTAGAGATATGAAGTCGAAAATGAAGATGGACAACTATTAATGGGGTTCTGCAGTAAGCTGTTGAGTCAAATCTGTCCACAAGTACTCGCTCACTTGCCAGGGAGTGTGGTGTGTCGGAAGATACTGTTAGTCATCATCTACTCTCCATGGGGAAGGTGAAAAAGAGCAGTAGAATGCTCCCTCACGAACTTACTCCTCAGCAGTCAGCAATCACTTCCTGTGTTCATCCACCATATAGTCCAGACCTCGCAGCATTGGATTACTACTTCTTTCGATCTATGGCTCATTTCCTTCAAGAGAAAACATTTCGTAATTTTGTTGTAACAAAGTTCAAAGAGTTCTTTGACAGCCATCCCGAAGAATAGTATCATAGTAGAATCGGGCAGATGGCTAATGACGGTAGCTAACAATGGACTATACTTTGAGTATTAAATGTATTTTATATCAAAGAGATACTCATACAAATATTCGGTTGAAAAACGGCCATTTTTTTTTTTCATTCACCCCATTAAAACCAACCTCCCATCATTAGTGATGTTGAATTCAAGATATTAGTATACATCAACCTGTTCCATATTCGATCCTCCACAAACCACACTACCTTGTTTCCTAGTACCACTTTTAGACGCAACCGTATATTTAAATTTGGTTGGGTTAATGGTCATTCATTTTCGGCTCAGAGCTTCCTCCCATACTTGTAGCACTTCTTGCAAGGCTCTTGTATTTTCTACAATAGTGAGAATGTCATCGGCAAATATTAAATTTTGGTTATATACGAGGCGCATTTACCGATTTCCTACTTTCAGTTTTGGCTCCTTAGTTTAACTTTTTATATAATTTTGACCATAAATCACCTGAAATTCAAACAATTAAATAATTTTTGTCCAGTATTTTTGAGGCATTTGAAATGTAAAAGCTATTTTCGTAAACTTTATTTTTGGTAATTTAAACTAGAGCGCAGCACTGTCCAAACTGCACGCAAAAAGGCGTCTACACGTTTGCCAAATTCTGGCGTGCGTAAGCGTGTAATTGGGTTATTTAGATACGTTTGTTCTCAGTTTGTACAGTTTTAGAACTACTAACAAATAAATATTCGTGCTCTTCGTGTTTTAATTAATTAAATAATTTTCTCAACCTTTTGATTTAATAATTAACTCTTGCCTAAAATTGTATATTTTAAAATTCTATCGATTCGAAGTAAATACATTAGGGTTATTCATGATGTTGTGTTAAATGTTATATGTTTTACCA
>NW_027105695.1:223185-230278 GCF_000696795.3 Halyomorpha halys | reverse complement strand
AAGATAAACATCATAAACTACTTTATAGCTCATTTCAAATCTTGTTAATTAACTTTAGCAATGTATTTTTGATTAAACATAGCACGGATATATTTTAATGAAGACATTATATGTTCAGATAATTAAATTAAAATATTTTTGATAAAAATTCTAGAATGAAGTTTGAATTTATATGTTATGTTGTACTATTTATATGGATTTTTGTCATCTACAACCTGCATTGATGATATTTATGTATCGTTTTATTTTGCCTATCTTTATTTTGTTCATTTTTATAATGTAATAGCCGAAAAAATTAAAAAGAATAGAACAAGTATGTGGATACCGACGTGTGTTGCTACTTTGTTTACCAAGTATTGGATTTGTGGCAAGTGTCAAACGTATAGATCCAATATAATATCAATGAAGTGCGGGTCAAGAAAGTCATTAATGAGTCTTGAGTGCAGCGTTGGTTTCAGAAGTGGAAATTTCGAGTTGGAAGATGATGGAAGTCGTGAGCGCCATTTAGTAGTTGATAACCAGCTTGAAGACAATAGGGGTATTCATGATGTGTTAAATGTTTTACCATGTTAAATGTTATAACTATAAGATTGTGAGCAGCCCTACTTGAAGTCATGTTAAACGTTAAATGCATAAGAGCCCCTAGCGGATTTTCTCAGCAACTTGTTGTATAAGCCTTTATGTTTATAACCTTCCTTCCAGACCCTCATGTTATTGTTTACTTCAGTTTTGATTTAAGTAATTAATTACAACATGCCTAGAGTGAGTGAAAAGTGGAATTTATGTGAAAGTTTAGCTTATGAAATGAAATGAAGAAATAACTATTGTGGGACATATGTTCCCTAAGAATAATTACATGGTTCATATAGTGAGATTTTTATCTGGCGAGCGTTTACAAATTTTCAGATAGTAGAATGAAATTACATTGTTTTTTTTCTCAAATGTATCATTAAAATTATCCATTCTGGTTTAATAACAGGGATATGAATACCACAAACACACGAAAGAACTGAGCTGTCACAACAATAAAAATGGCGGCGATCTCAACGGGTCTATTGTGTGAAGTCATTCTCCATTCAACAGACCAAGTAACCGACTCACCCATGTTAAATGTTATTTCGTTTTACCACGGTAAATTTTTTTCGATTTAACATGAGTTTTTCCATTTAACATGTTAAACCAAAGATCATGATTACCCCTAATTGTGGAAGTAGATCCAACTCGAGCCATTTAGTATAAGAGCCGGGAAGAGAAAAAGGCAGTTATCTCACCCCAATTTTTGATTACTTTAATGAACACTGTGTATAATTACTAGTCAAAACTGATGAGTCTGCCAAGTATAGGAAGGGGGAATAGGAAATGGCGGCTGTTTCGAAGCCTTAAAACAATCTAATGTTTCATTCGGAGCTTTATATCTTAAAAACTACCAACAACACTAGAAAACCTAAGAGCACATTATTTAAAGAAAAGTAAATTTGCTGAAATATTAGCCCTAAAAGAGCTATTTACGTCCAATAGTTCTCGAAATATAGCTTTTTAAAAAGCAAAATTTCTTAAAAAATCTACTGAAAGATCAGTAGTTAGTTAATTCATTTTGAGAAATCTATATCTTAGGAACTATGTGACATACAGATGTCTATTAGCACTCAAATTAGAGCTAATGGTATAATGGACTATGAAGAAGTTTATGAGCTTTACCTTCGTAGGAATAGGAGTTTTCATGATATATGCTAAAATAAATTGATTTATAATTGTTCGGACAATGAATTTGATTTATGAAAAACTTCATTTTAGAAACCATTGAACGTACTGATGTTTGCCGCCGCTCAAATGAAAGCTAGTTAAATTTACTACAAAATAGTACATAATGTTTATCTTTGTAGGAGTAGTAGTTTCTATGATATTTGACAAAATAAACTCACAAAATGTTAATTCCTAGTTATATTAGAAGATGATCAGGGTTGCGGTCAAAAGAGAAACTAAAATAGTTTACAACAATGTATTTTCCGACGTTTCACCTCACTTTGCAGGGCTTCATTAGGGCTAAAAAGATACAAAAAAGAAAACATAATATTACAACAAGGTAATTTAAGCTAGGATAAATATAGAACAGGTAGGTTGTCCTGACTTGTTCTTTGCTCATTTATTATCATTTTAATATCATTATTATTTTTTATTTATAATTATTCTTTCTAGACGTTTATTTAATCTCTACTTTCTTCTTTTTTTCTTCCCCATATTGTTTTTGTTTTATGTACATCTGTACTTTTTTAACAGAATATTTTACGAAATAAATTCATTTTTAATTTTTTTTTTATCTGTATATTTCCGTATTTTTATAAAAAAAAATATTACTCTTGCCATTGTTACTTATTTTTATTCTTATCATTGTTTATTCAAGTTTATTTTATACTGATACTCTTTTATTTATTATTTATTTTATATATACCTATATTTAATTTCTAGTTGTTCGTATAAAACGTTGGATTTTTGAAAAAATATTTCTCTAGATCCATAAGACGCACATATCTCTCCCAGCATTCAAAATAAAGGAAATTTAACTTACTATAAAGTAGTTTATGACACTTATCTTCCTAGAGGTAGTAGCTTTTATGATATTCACATATGAATATAATTTTGGCAAATAAAAATTTGTCTGTACAACTATAAATCAATTTATTTTAGCAAATTTCATGAAAACTATTACTCCTACGAAGATAAACATCATAAACTACTTTATAGCTCATTAAACTAGTTTAATTTGAGTGCTAATAGACATCTGTGCGTCAAATGGTTTTTGAGATATAAATTTTTCAAGATAAATTGATCTTTCAGTATGTCCCATACAACATTTTTACGAAATGTCCTTTTTTAAAAAGCTATATCTCGAGAACTATTTAACGTAAATAACTCTTTTAGGGCTCATATTTAGCAAATTTTTTCTTCTTTAAATGACGTTCTCTTAGGTTTTTTTGTGTTGTTCTTACTTCTTAAGATATAGAGCTCCAAATGAAAATTTAGTTTTTTTTTTATCGCTTTGAAACAGCCTCCATTTTTTATTCCCCCTACCTATACTTGACAGACTCATTAATTTTGACTATTAATTATAGCTTTCATTCAAGTAATCAAAAATTGGGGTGAGATAACTGCCTTTTTTCTCCTCTTGGGCCTCTTGCACAAACACAGAAGAACTCGATGTGAACAAATCAAAAAGCGTACGTAAGATGGTACCATACGAATTAAACGAGTGCTGAATTAATTGCCGCTTAAGAATTAATTAATCTGTTTCTTGCATTTAGCACGCAACAGAAATTATCCATTTTTCCAAAGTTGACCACTTTTCAGAATATAACATCTACTTTTCATTTAAAAATTGTGTCGCGATCGACTTACATAGGCGTATTCGAAGGGGTGTTAAATGCATACTACTGTATTAGAATCAGTATAAGATGCATTCCAGCGAGGTATGGATAGATAAGTAAAATATATGTTCAAAACTATTTTTTATTTTTTAAATCACTTGTTAAGTTTTTGACATATAGGCTCACATAGAAAATAAATTTCCAGACCAAACTTTTGATGGTAGTATTCCATACATGCGATATCTAAAAAATTTGATTTTTCGATACTCGTTCAAAATAGATTTGTACTTACTTAAAATGCAATTTAATTTAATGAAAGAATAACATGACTTACGTTTTGCTAATCTATCAATAGCTGGCTGAGTACACCTCGTACTGAAATATAGATAAACGGCTTATCTACGTACTTACCTACCAACGTAAAAACAACAATAATTATTTATCGACTCTTAGTTACGTGTGATAAGAAATGGATCTTATGTGATAACAGAAGGAACTGTAGGCAATCTGAGGAAGGAGTATAATAATAGGGGTATTCATTATCTTTGGTTTAACATGTTAAAGCGTGTTAAATGGAAAAACTCATGTTAAATCGAAAAAAATTGCCTTCTTTTGCCGTGGTAAAACGAAATAACATTTAACATGGCTGAGAGTCTGTTACTTGGTCTGTTAAATGGAGAATGACGTCACACAATAGACTAGTTGAGATCGCCGCCATTTTTGTTGTGACAGCTCAGTTCTTTCGTGTGTTTGTGGTATTCATATCCCTGTTATTAAACCAGAATGGATAATTTTAATGATACATTTGAGAAGAAAAAAACAGTAAAAAAAACAATGTAATTTCATTCTACTATCTGAAAATATGTAAACGCTCGCCAGATAAAAATCTCACTATATGAACCATGTAATTATTCTTAGGGGACATATGTCCCAGAATAAAGTTATTTTTTCATTTCATTTCATAAGCCAAACTTTCACACAAATTCCTCTTTTCACTCACTCTAGGCATGTTGTAATTAATTACTTAAATCAAAACTGAAGTGTGAGGGTCTGGAAGGAAGGTTATAAACATAAAAGATTATACAACAAGTTGCTGAGAAAATCCGCTAGGGGCTCTTATGCATTTAACGTTTAACATGACTTTAAATAGGGCTGCTCACAATCTTATACTTATAACATTTAACATGGTAAAACATTTAACATTTATCACAACATCATGAATACCCCTAATAGGAGTATTCATGATGTGTTAAATGTAGGATTGTGAGCAGCTCTATTTAAAGTCCTGTTAAACGGTAAATGCATAAGAGCCCCTAGCGGATTTTCTGAGCAACTTGTTTTATAACCTTTCCTTTTTTTTTTTAAGGCAATCCACATGCCAAAACCAATGCCAAACTAACTAACTAACTAATGCCAAAACCAAATGAATTTCAGAGAAATATTTATAATAAAAATAAAGATAATATATTTTTATGAAACTATTTAATCTTTTATTTTACTTTATTTTATATTTTTTTTGTTCACTTATTAATTTTAGTTAAATGGAATCGCTCAAAATTGTAGTTTATCTATCACATGATATGAAAAATGAAAATTTTGCTAATTTTTTTTTTATACATTTATTGGTGATGTTTGCCTAGTTATCCACAATTGATCAACCTATTCTAACCATGGTGGGGAAATCAAGTTTTTCGTTTTGTAGGACCGCCACTTGCTAAAAAAGTCAACACTCCCGGGCCGCCCGCAGATCTCAGAACGATTGACCTAGGCCTAACCATCTGAGCTACGGATGACCCATAACCTTTCCTTCCAAAACTTCGTGTTATCGTTTACTTCTATGTTTTTATTAAAGTAACTTATTACAACATTGCCTAAAGTGAAAGTTTTGTAATAGTTTGGCTACTAAGTGTCTTGTTGATCTTCTAACTTGTGAGGAAGAGAATCAAGATGAGCAAATTGACAACTGTTATTGCATTATTATTGTTGTCATCCATTGCTTTGTTATTTTTAAAAACATCAAAAAACAATACTAACACAATTAAAACTCAAACTATGAGTAAATAAACTAACTCAACAAATAAAATGGTGACGAGCTCAGCTGATCTGGCTTGACGTCATGTTCCATGTAACAGATTCTCAACCATGTTAGTTTTAACAAGGTAAAAGAAGGAAATATTTCTCCATTTAACATAAATATTTGCTTTTAACACGCTTGAACATGTCAAACTAAAGATCATGAACACTCCTAACGCAGGCTGTCAGGACAAGTGAACTCGAAAAAGCGGACTTTGTGGGGCTTCTGAGTAGAGATGCGACATCGACATCATTGTTTTTAAAATCGATTTTTTGAAGCCGATGTTTTACGTTTATCTCAATTTTTTATTTTTTTTTTTTAATGCCAAAGTAACTTAATAAAGAAAAAAATAATTGTAAAAACGAATTCCTATCAACAATGTGATGGGATGAGGAAGTACTTCCTACCTTCACACTCATAACGGGATAAAAGATAAATTAAAGGTCTGTTCCAACAACCACTTCTGGCTGTCCGGAGCATGCGTAGTAAGCGTTTTTCTCTCTCAAACTCTATATTGACCATTCTCCTTGCAGTTCTGGATAGTCAGAAGTCGTTGTTGGAACAAATGGTTACTGAACTGGGTGTTCAAAAATATCGATGTATTTTTGGCAATGTTTTTTAAGCATCCATATTTTAAATTGAACATTGGTATTTTAAAACATCGATGTCGCATCCGTAGTACCAACAACCACTTCGGACTCCGGAACTGTAAGATGCATGCGTCCTTGCAGTTCTGGATAGTCAGAAGTCGTTGTTTGAACAGACTTTAAGTTACTGAAATGGATGTTCAGAAACATCGATGTATTTTTGGCAATGTTTTTTTAGCATTGATAGTTTAATATTGAACATCGTAGTTTTTGTTGTCGATGTCGCATTCTTAGTTCCAACGACTTCTGACTGTCCGGAGCACTACCTACCTTCACGCTAATAACGGGTAAAAAGATAAATTAAAGGTCTGTTCCAACAACCACTTCTGACTGTCCGGAGCATGCGTAGTAAGTGTTTTTCTCTCAAAAAACCCTACATTGAGCAAGCTCTTTGCAGTTCTAGATAGTCAGAAGTCGTTGTTGGAACAAACCTTATGGTACTGAAACGGATGTTCAAAAACATCGATGTTTTGTTGTCGATGTCGCATCCCTACTTCTTCCTAGTTGTGGTGTTCCGGAGACTGCCGAGCACATCATCATAGACTGAACCGGCTTTGATGCATTGCGGCCCAGATTGCTGAAGGAAACCGGACTCTACCCCCTCACGGAGAACGACTTCCCTCAGCTAGTAAGCGAAGAAAAGATTTGTATACGGGTGGAAACAATTATTGGACCAAGCCACTTCACTATTGGTCTAAGAAGAAGACCAACCCCTGGAATGCCTGCGGGCGGAAGACACGCAGAAGACTGAACCTTACGAAAACTGTACATAAATGATTAAAATTTTAAATTGATTCATTAGCAGTATTTTGATGATGGATATGTAACATCGAACTGCTGCTGCACACCTGTACTGCTTATAAAGCAGGGGAAGGTGGAAATAAATAAAAAATCCCTCCTTCTGAGGCATGTAAAGGGGCCTCTACATGTTGGCCGAGCCATGGCGAACTCAGACATACGCGAGCATGGGGATGGTTGGCTTGGCTTGGTTGGCCTAGGCTCGTTGCCGA
>NW_027105695.1:217606-222895 GCF_000696795.3 Halyomorpha halys | reverse complement strand
TTTATAATAAGTTTTATATTTAATCTTATTTATTTATATTTAATTTTCTTTTTTTTGTAATAAAAATAATACAATCCAAGTGCAATGGCTGAAACCACTAGTACGTCCGCCATGCTTACCTCTCTGAATAGCACTGACATGTGGATGGCCCGCTCTTTGTTTGCCGAGCATTTGTACGAGCCTCCGATCCGTGGTGAGCGGCCAACATGTGGATCCACCTTAAGAGTTGGAGGGAGTCACCTGTGGCTCTATACTTGCAAGTTGTTCTTTGTCATAGGCGTTCTTATTTTTATCACATTAGGGAGTGTATGTCATTGTTAAACAATTAATTTCGTTAATAAACAGTTGACAATTATTTTCGACGGTTTTTTATTGTTACACAAAATATTTTTCATGATCGCAATACTTCCACTTACTATATATTTTAAGGTGGATCCACATGTTGGCCGCTCGCCATGGCTCGGAGGCTCGTACAAATGCTCGGCAAGCAAAGTGCGGACCATCCACATGTCAGTGCTATTCAGAGAGGTAAGCATGGCGGACGTACTAGTGGTTTCAGCCATTGCACTTGGATTGTATTATTTTTATTACAAAAAAAAGAAAATTAAATATAAATAAATAAGATTAAATATAAAACTTATTATAAAAAGTACCAACAAACACCTTTAACCTCCTAACAGCTCTCAGTTGCAACTAGACAAAGAACAATGGTGGAGATGCTACACGAGCGCTCTCACGAACCCCTTTGATCTGTGGCCAAAAACCGACTCTCGACGGCTCGGCAACGAGCCTAGGCCAACCGAGCCAAGCCACCTATCCACATGCTCGCGTATGTCTGAGTTCGCCATGGCTTGGCCAACATGTAGAGGCCCCTTTATATGTAGGTTAGTTAAAGTAATAACACCTGTCTACAGATATAATAGTAGAGCTCATTAATGTATAAATAAAATCATTAAGATTGCATTGTTCCCACATTTTAAATTGGGAAATAAACACAATGTGATTTAAATGTTTCTTTAATGAAAACGGAGTAAAAAAAAAAAGGAAGAAGAGGGATGTTAATGTTTTTGTTTGTAATAAACAACTTTCACCATTATATTAAAAATAATTATTATTTGTATTCATAGATGGTTGACTGTAGATTAATGATTGGAGAAGTTTGTCAGGGGGGGCGGTCAGCAAAGAAAAACATAAATAAACAAAACCATATTTATTTATTTTAACAATAAATAAAATAAACATAAAATAACATAACATAAAATAAATAAATATGGTTTTGTTTATTTATGTTGTTCTTTGCTGACCGCACCCCCCCCCCCGACAAACTTCTCCAATCATTAATCTACGGTCAACCATCTACATCTCATTATGAATCCAGTAACACGGAGCCAACGACGTGATAACAATCATCTACAAATTTGTATTCATAGTTCATAAAAATTATTTTTATTTTTTTTTTTAACTTTTATAAAAAGTTTCTACTTGTTATACCAGTAAATATTCCTATATTTTTCTGTAGGCATTGAAATATGCCAGTTTGAATAAGCACACATTTCTTGTTAAGGCTTACTGAATTTTCATTATAGATATACCAAACTATAGGAAAACGATTTTACTAAAACCATTTTTTTTTTTTTTTTTTTTTTTTTTACTACGCCAAAGGAGCCATTTCTGCCATTTTGTTTCGTACAGCTCAGTAAAGTTTAGCTCTGCTGATGTAACTCCTGTCTGTAATCAAGTCCGCCGTTGCCGCACATGCAAATAGGTGATCGCCAGTCATCTCACCAACTCCACACAGGACGCACTCCGAAGATTCAGTCACTCCTATTCTCTTCAGGTGGTGCCGCAAATAGTCATGTCCATTACCAAAACTTCTATACCCTTCACATTTGCGATTAAATGCATAGTTTTACTGTTGTTGCAAAGAAAATTTGTATTTAAGGTTTGTTTTTTTTTAGGTAGTAATAACAAATATCAACTTTGTTACTGCCAAGAATACAACACTTCACAAAATATATCAAACAGATTATTATAATATTATGTTAAACACCCAACATTCTTTATAAATAAATAATTTTATCATTTATGTTTATGAATATTGATCTTTCCCAATGCCCATTTAAACTATACTTATGTATTGGCAATTAATATTCAAAGGACTATAAGTATTTTAATCCTATTTAATACTTAATAATCCCTTTAGAGTATTCTCTAAGCTTGTTTAGTACCATTCGAAATCTTTTAAAAAACCTCAGTTTTGTTATATGTTTCAAAGAAGAAACAAGATAGTGTCCTACAAAGTTCTCTAAATTTCAAGGCATTACTGGAAAGAAAATTTCACAGCCACTGAAGCAACTCGTGAAATTATTAAATATGAAGGGGAAGGTGTCCTTAACCAGTGCACTGCATGGCAATTTAGCAGTGGAGATACGATGTTGGAAAGTAAGAAAGGCTCTGGGCAACCATCAATGGATATTAATGTTCTCCAGGAAGCTATTAAGTCAAATCCGTCCACAAGTATTGGCGAACTTGCCAGGGGGTGTGGTGTGTCGAAATAAATTGCTAGTCGCCATCTCTCCATGGAGAAGGTGAAATAGAACCAAAGAAAAGTTAAAAGAACTTCATCGGTTCGAACTCCTGCCTGATCCACCATATAGTCCAGACCTTGGAGCATTGGATTACTACTTATTTCGATCCATGGCTCATTTCCTTCAAGGGAAAAAAATTTGATAATTTTGCGGAAGTTGAAACTGTGGTCGAAGAGTTCTTTGACAGCCATCTCAAAGAATGGTAGCAGCGTGGGATCGAGCAATTGGCCAGTAGATGGCTAATGACAGTAGATAAAAATTGACTATACCTTGCATATTAATTGTATTTTATATCAAAGAAATAATAATACAAATATTTGGTTTAAAAACTGTCTTTTTTTTTTATAAACCGCATTAGTTCAACTATATTTGCAAATCTTAGTTCTCTTTCAATTATTAATGCTTTTAAAATAGTCAGAACTCTGACAATTGTAATTTGAATATGAGTGTATTTGCTGTTTATATGCTATCGTGACCTGCAATCTCTGCTCGAGGTTCTTCTGATGCTCAGGGAGGCAGATTGTGGAGGGGAATGTCCAGGCCCACAGAGGATTAGTGTCTCTCCCTTGGAAAATTTTTCGGATTGTCCTGCATCTTCGATATTTTGGAGGCTGTTCTTTATTTTTCTCTTGGTTTTCATTGGTTGAAATTTTTTAAGATTTTACTTCCAATATTTTGGCTTCTCCTACCTGTTTAACGAACTCAATTGATAGTTGAATGTGTAACAAACATTTGTTAATTCTATTTTATTTTTAATTTTGTATGACAAGGTCTGCGATTATTGCTTAGTTTTTTTAATACCTTCTTACTCTCTGGAATTACAGCTAGTCACCAACATATATTCCTTAATCCTACTATAAGAGTTTAAATGGAACAAATTTTATTTATAACTATATCATCCGTATTATGATATCGCTAATGTAAATTTATTGTTATTATTACATCCTTATCATTATAAAATATATACATATATAAAGGGAAATATTGCAATTTAAAGCTATAAACAATTTTTTTGTTATTAAGTAGATATCTCTAAAGATTTATATTATAATTTTTTTTCTTCGACTTCTAAAAATTACAGAGGTCTGAAATTTTAAAAATGATTTTTCCTACATTTCATTGTTTTATTTATTTATTTTTGTTATCAAAATTTAATTTAATTATTATTAATTATTTGTTATTATTTAATTAATATTTAATTATTAAAATTTAATTTAGTTTTCTTGCATTATAAATAAGTTCTTTACATGGTTTCAGATTAATGCTGAGAGGCAAAGGATGGTTTACGACGAAGTTGGAAGATTAAAGACCAGCTGACCCAACTCATTGGGGCTCGCGATGAGTTCACGTCCAGCCCCATATCCCTATGACACCTCACTGCCTGAGGTATATTATTTTATATGCCTTTAAAATATTTGATTGATATATTACCACTTAATTTTTATCACTTACAGATTATGTTAAATTTAGAAATTTATAGGGTTAGGGTCAAGAAAAATAATCAATAAATAGTTTATAACTATTTATTAATAGTCAAGGTTTCGACCCACACTGCAGTTCTTCAACAAGATAAAATTAAAAGATACAGAATACATTAAGCTAATATAAAAGTATAAAATTCACTTATTAATAAAATGGATATAAAGTAGGAAGTACAAAAATACATCAATATGAACAAACTAATATACTCGTAAAACATTATAATATTAATAAATGTTAATATTAATATTAATTATTATGTTAGTTAATACATCACATCGTATTGGTTAATTAATAGATCTCTTTTATATATACATTCTTTTTTATTAGTTCATTACTCATTACTATGTTATTTAGTATATCTCATTGGTAATCATATATAACTTCCTTATTTTTGATTCATTTGTTAGAGAAAAAACATTATTCAAAAACCTTTTGCTGCCCGACTGTATTGGGTTGCTAAATACACAGCATACTTATACCTAGTTAGACAATGCTTTTTAATTTAATTTCTTTTTTTCCGTTATTTATCTAAATATATAATTTGTATTTTCTCCTTCTACCCAATACATTTTTCCTTCTTTTTTTCCCTCTCTAACAAAGATAAAATAGAATCAAAATATAAAATATGAATTTTAAATAAAATAACAATATATACACATAAAAATCTATATTCTTGTACATAAGTACTATTCATTTAAAATCTAAAAAAAAAAATATATTGTATGTGTATATAGTATATTTTATTTAAAAAATTTACTATTCATATTTTATTATTTAATTAATTAATTAATTTCTGGGTTAAGCACAAAAATGATTTTGGTGTTTACCTTCATTCAGTAAGCCCTTATGAAGTCCTGTAAGGTGGAGCGAAACGTTAGCTCACATTAAATAGTTTAAAAACTATTTGGGTTTTTCTTCGACCGCATCCAGACTATTTTTTTTTTATATATTACACACGGTCAATTAATGATCCTCCTAAAAAGTAAATAAATAAAATATGCTATAAATGTGTGCTATTTTTCCTTTGGATGATCCTGTCGGGGTTATCTGGTCTTAGGCGATTTCTCCAGCCTGATATCTCTTTACAGAAGGCCCTCGACAAGGCGTATTCAATTAATAGGTTAGAAAGGAAGGCCGTGCCAGGGGATGAGCCCTGGACACTGACTTAGGTAGAGGAGGTCTAGGTGAGAGAGTCTGAGGCAGAGTAACAGTTCTAGTT
>NW_027105695.1:203238-216931 GCF_000696795.3 Halyomorpha halys | reverse complement strand
AAAATGAACTGATTTATAAATTTGAGAGCTTCGGTGAGGCTCGAGGTGGAGCGCTCTGGTGAGTTGTGGTCCAACGACTTGCTCCCTCTCGCTACAATCCCTATTCCTATCTGTTCCCATGCATGTGATAGCAGATCATTCCCAAGGAGTCAAGAATTATATTTTCTTCCATCTTTGCTACGTCCTGGACATTGACCTCGAGTTCCTTCATGAAGCCCCTATTTGTGCACAGTATAGTTCCGCAAGCTCCGAACCAAAGGCCTCTAATGTTGACCTATTCTCCTAAGTCCTCACGGAACTTTTCCTTAAATAAAAAAATTTTAATTTCTTTTTATTCCTACATCTTTAAATATGTTTTATTTACCTGTCCCTTTTACTCTCTCTTACATTAGCTTTACTTACTCTGTATCTTTTTATTTTAGCCCTGATGATCTACAGTGTGGGCTGAAACATTGACCGTTAATAAATAGTTGACACTATTTATTGGGTTTTTTTTTTTTTGGCCACAACCCTAACCGTCTCCTCATTAATTCTTTCATATAAAAAGTAGTCAATTAATATACAAGAAATATTAAACTAAATTTGTAGCTATTCAAAAGGCTTCTTTGCATATTCTGAACATGTAGAGACTAAATGATTCCTTCTTATAAGGGTTATTGAAAAATCAGCCTTAATCTATTCAAACAGAAGCTTTTCTATAATTAGCTGATTAACAAAACAGAAACAGAGTAAAAAAAAAATCAGTGTAGAATTACAACTCGATGCAGGAGGCTTTTTAAAAATAATTTTAATATATAATAAAATAAAATTTTTCATTCAAATATTATAAATTATATTGATTTTTGATTTTCTACTTTTAGAAAGAGCCCTTGAAGTTTGACGTTCAACTCAAAGGGGCCCCAGAGGAGATCGTGCAGCTTGTTCAAAACATCAAACAGGTTATTGACTATAACTTTTATCATAGCTGCATGTATTTCATTCATATATGCGTATTTGTTTTATAATACTAATTTCATCTAAAACTGTATCTAGCTCATCGGAGTTGTTGCTGAGTTTTTTAGTCATCTAATTACTTATTCCAGGATTTAATTATAACGAGATTAGAAAAAAATCTATTACCAGTTCATGTTAGATCTCGGAATATAATAGTTGGGGATTAATTGTAATGAAAAAAACCTTATCGTGAAGTCAGAATAAATTATGTTAGACCACACTGTTTTCTAAACTTTCGACATATTACATTAAGTACCCCGAATGCCAATTCAATGTCAGAAAAACATTGAATATAGTGTGAAACTACTTTAGCGGATACTGCTCCTCTGTATTAACTTTATATACTAGACAATTTTTAAATGTCCTGCCTTGGAATTATGGAAATTCAAACGCTTAAGTAATGGACATCTCTCTGATGGATGCGGACATGAAAACTTTTCACATCAAAAGATAAATTTTGCTTAAATTTCACCATTTTTAAAGTTTTGAAACCACTCATGATAACTTATCTCACAAGCAATCAATGTGCCTCCAATGGTAGACTTCTTAAAATTTAAGAAGTAAATCAAGAGTTGCTAAAAATGTTGCTGATAAAGAGTCACTGATACTTCAACCTTATGTTATTACTTTTTACACCCGATTATTTCTGTGAAATCTTCTGGGCCCTGTTGTTTCATAATGAAAGCTAATAATAGTATTAGTTCATACTACAAGTATAGAAACAACGTGTTAATTACACTAATACTTATTTTTTTAATAATAGAGAGGTCTATTACTTATATTACAGGAATTATAAAGTACTAAACTACAAGCTACTATTGTATAAGTCTGTATAATTGTATTAAGTTAAATTACCAAGACTAATATTATTAGTCTCTTTATTATGAAAGAGGGTCATGGTGGGGCCATCTTTTGTCAAACAGCAGAAACTTATTCGTAAATCCTAATAACATGTTCATTGTGAATTGTTTTATTTCTACACTTGTTATTATTTATAATATTTTAGGCTGTTTTTGATAATTTGTTTGTAATTTAAATTTTAAAATCATTTATTTCAGGTAGGAGAACAGTTTTTGTATCATTGGAAAACTTTCCCTATTATTTTACCATCTCCGGTGAACGCTCTTGACCCCAATGGCCCGATATCATCTTCAGCTGACATCCCATACATCACAGGAGGTATAATTTAATTTATTATTTGAATTAAAATTTTCCTAGTTCATGTACAGTGTAAAAACCATCAGTGTATCAAGGGACCTTGGATTTTTTATCGCTTAAAGAGGCTTTTTATTTACTCAGTTTTCCAGATGGGTAGGTTTAAAATGTTAGTTGTCTTATTTATAGAGGTTCCCACTAAGAGAGGTCAAAATGTACCATTTTTTATTTATATAGGTGAAAATATTGATAAAAAATAAATATTGTATGTTTTTGGAAGACATTTGATTGACCAAGTATAATATACAAATGGAAGATGGTTTGGGTGTGGTCAAAAGAAGAACTGAAATAATAATTAAACTATTTATTGTGAGCTGTAGTAAACTGTAAATAAAATATTATTTTTATTTCTGGACTATTTTTCTAACAAATTTAGAGTCATCTAATGACTTTTCTCCTTCAATTGAATCTCTTGTGCTTCCAGAGATTTCCCAAGATATATCACCTCGTTAAGGGTTATAGTACTTTTTCCTAGGGCCTGCTTTTGAAGTTCGGAGGAGGAGCAGGAGAAAATCAATTGATTCCTTAACTGATTGTCATTATCTATAAGTTCACATTTGGTAGCCTATGCACGCAGACGAACCAAAAATTGTTTATTTTCTTCATTTCTTTGTTTCATATTTATGAAAACATATCTCTCATACACAATATTTTTCCTAGGTGTAAAATGCTCGTTTAGCCTATTAATACATAGTTCATAAACAGATTGTTCATAATCAGACTGTTGTGCTTTTGTAGGGTTATCTGGAAGTTTCACTGTTGGTTCTGTTGGATAATTTATTTGTAGATCTATAGCAACACCGTCTCGACAACGTTTCATGTATAACCTTACACATTGTATATAGGAGTTAGTCTCTTCTATTGTTCCATTCCATGTTGTTACTGTGTTCAATAAATATTGTCATAACTCCATGGCCTGTGTTATATTTTGCCCTAAACTATAGAATCTTAGATTCAACAGGTTCAACTTTTTCTTTTGGGAAAGAATAATAATAACTTTTAGGATTTCTTTTAAATAAAAATCACTGAATTGAATCAATTAAATCAATTTTAATAAACTTTAATTACACACACATACAAATCACACCTTAATTAATTCAATTAAATTATCTCTGTGACCTCCTGCTAGTATTTCCAGATACCTATATTTCTTATTTTTAAAAAAAATTAATATTTTATATACAGTTTACTACATGAGCCAACATTCCGTCCCACTTTGCAGGGCATCATCAGGGCTGAAAAAGATACAAAAAACTAAAATAATAAAGTAAGAGAATAGATAAAATTAAATAAAAGTAAACTAAGGTATAGCTAAAAATGATTTAAAATAAATAAAAATAAGCAAATTAAATTAAAGAAAATAAAAATAAGATGTATCATAGAAAGAATAAATAAACAAGAATTATAAAAAAAATTATTAAATAATTAATGAAAACAAAAAATTTAATAAATGAGAAATATAAAATTACAGTGCTGACTAAAAGACCTTTCTAAATGATTGAAAGCCAAAGAATGAAATAAGGTATCAACAGGATAAGAGAGTGGGGTATTTAACAGTTATTAAATTACATTACATTTGAAAGCAGAAACATACAAATAATAATATGTAAAGTAAGATAATATTAGAAAATTTAATAAAATGTCAAATATAGGCACTCAACAAATGACGATGTTCATAAATATACGTAATAACTAGCAGTAGAAAAATCACAACTAGGAGTAGAACAAAGGATCCGGTAAACTACATTGAATGTTGTAAGAAAGAAATAGCATCTTTCAAATTAGATAAAAGGCAGGAAATATTGTTACAGAACTACAGGCCGCGTTATATGGTAGGAACAGTGAATTGCAAGGATTTTTGTATTTCGTCAAAAAGAATGGGGATATAAGGAAGAGACCTGTACTGATAAAGAGGTGGAGTAGATCGAGTATAGGAGGAACTGGATTATATATGGGTCTAAGAGTCTGTTTGTCACGTTAGGTGGGATGATGTTGTTAAGTAAGATCTGTTTAATATGTTGTACGTTGGTCTGTTCATATTGAGGATCAGAAAGAGATCGGTGGATAAGAATATCCTTATCCACCGATCCATTTCTTTTTTAGAAGTTCCATACAAATCCAGGGCCCACTTAATCAGGTTACACTGCACATTACTTCTTTGTTACATTATTTTAATTATCTTTAGGAGCAGGAGAGGGCAGTAGCACATTGGGTAGGCGTTGTGGCTCTCGACCCAATTCCCTCCGTGATCTCTTTGTGACACCTTCATTCGACGAGCTTGATGCCGTGGCTATTGATACCTCTGGAGAACCCCGACGGCTTACGGCTAAACAGCTCGAGGCTTTAAGGGAGAGGGGGTGAGATTTCAATAATATATATATATTGTATTTATCTTGTATTCAATATTTTATTTAGAATTAAGGAAATTATTTATGTTTTTTATCAAGCTAGAAAAGAGCTCATCATATTTTTTTTTTCATAATATTTTTAATCTAGCCCACTTATAATGTTGCGGTATGAAATAGAGTATACAACTTCGACATGTTTGTTTTTGCTTCCTTGATCCATATTCTATTATCTCTTGTGTTATATATACATATGAACTCCCTGAGTTTCTTAACATATGTGATACAGCTGTTGTTTGAATTTTAATCTTCCTTATTTAGATTATATTTTCAATTAAGCAATTGGACAAATATATGAAGAATATTTAGAATGAATTGGAAGCCCTATTTATTTATTTAAACACTTTTACATTACTTATAATTCATTTATTTGTCTTGTTTTATTTACCTAAAGAATCCCCCAACTACCTAGGCTCTTTCACATATCTCTTTTGTTTAAAATACGATCAGCATTTATTTGACCATTCAAGTATTTTAAATATTTGACTTAGTAAATTTCCTCATTATTAAATCAGTAATATATACAATAATTTCAGAACCCTTATGGTTAGTTTTTTTTTTTTCCAAAACCTTTATGTGATAGGAAAAAATTCTATTTTAGATCCCTGCCGTATTTACTGACCTATGTATTCTTCTAATTTCACTGAGTTCTCCTTTGTATTTTTTTTTAAAAACTTCCTAAAGTATTATTTTTTTTTAAATGTCTTCTAATTACAATCGTGGCTTTATTAGATTCTGAATGCAATTCCATTTTGAATGCAATATTTACAAATATTTTTTGTTTTATTATATCAACCAAGAATCAGAAATTTTAAGCCTCTATAAAAAAAGAAATTCCTTCTTTACAAACCTTACCAATTACCTTAACCAAAACTGGAGTTAGTTGGTTTTTCCTTTTCATTTCATCTTTCTCAAATATCAATTCTTGTTGTTATATTCCTTCTTAAAGTTCTAATATATTGTTCTTAATTTAACGAAGTAAAGCAAATTATATTCATTGTCCGATAACAATTTAAATTATACTGAGATTATAATTAATTACGATAAGGCATGAAATAACTCCCTCCTATTTTAAGGAACCGGTATGACTTAAGAAATTTTATTATATGCTCATTGTGATATGTTTATGAATTTAAAGTAAAATCAGCATTATGTACTTTAATTGATTTTGTGATTATAAATTTAATTTTTATAGGACTGTAACATCTTTTACTAGTATATATAACAATTTCTGAGAAATAAAAATACCATTAAAACTCCTGCCTTTTATTATCAATTTAATATTTCGGACTCAAAGTCCATTTTCAAATCAACATAAAATTATCAAAAATTTCAACATTATTCCATATACATTGTTTTATTTATATAACAATATTAATAAAAAAAAGATATTACTATAATTAAAAACACACTATATATTATAAATTATACTATCTATCTTATTAATCGCAATATTATTTATGAATTTTTCCACCGAACAGTTTTCTCATATTTCTTGTCTTAATAATTGAGAGATGGTAAAGAAAAAGAGGTACGGAAAACACTCATCATTAAATTACCTTGTGTTTGTGCACCCATCTTTTTTTCTCAATAAATCTAAATTATATCATTATATTTTAGTCATCTTTACATAATAATCATCATCTGTAAAGGATTAATTAAGTTAAAAAACCTATTTGTTCTATTTAATCCTCTCAATGAAAATTATTTTCTTAAAAATAAAAATACAAATTATATTCCCTTACTGGTCTATATTTTCCCTTTCAGGAGTGCACTGCGCTCTACCTTACCGAGTATTTGGTACCCAATACCCTGTACCCGGTATTTGGTATCCCACCTTACCCACTTTGGTACCCTTATAATAAATATTGCTAAAATATATATACAAGCTTACATACAGCATGAATACCATATATTTTCTAATTTTTGAATGTCCGGCGCTATTTAAAACATGGCAGGAGTTTTAAGGGTATTTTTATTTCCCAGAAATTTTTATCTATAGAAATATGACCCTTAGAAAAAACTGATTATTGTTAAATCTTTTACTAATTTTTATACTTGTAAATTATTATATTTACATTCTACTAACTAGTGTTAAAAGAAATCTTCATTATTAGGCATTTATTTGATTTTTTTTTCAAATTATCAACTAGTCTCAAGTTATTTTCAACATGTGAGATAACAATTATTTAATTTGTAAGCTTATGATTTTACATATTATTCTGCTGTACATCCTGTGCAAACAATATTTTTGTTTGTACTATAAACATTATTTGCATTTAGGTTTTTATTAACAATATTGTTATATAATCTAACTGGTTAAGTCTTAAGACTGGATATAGATATGATTATTCATTTAGGTTTTTATATGGCTGTATCGATCGAAATCTCAGTTTTTAGTATAATGTTTATAATATATGAGGTGACTTTGTTCCAGTTTATCAATCAGAAATTTTTGCAGAATTTGTAAATCTCCAAACCTTAAAAATTAAAGTTCTTCACCTCAATTTCAAGCTTATTCTGATTAATTAATAAAATTATTGTAATTATGTTCATATTTTATTAATCCTATTCTAAAAAAAACTGATTTTTCATGCGAAACTATATATATATTTTTTATTTAATTTTTAAACAAAAATTGTTTGCATTCAAATTTTTAAATACATTTTCTACTCATTAGTTGTTTCGATGGGTTTATGAAGCAGTTTGCTTGAAATAAATTTTTTTGCATGTTATGAAATTCGTTTTTCAATTTCTAACATATTATTATTAAGTTCTTACTCTCATTATTACAAGACCTATATTCTCAAATGTTCACATGTTATGTTTCTATTATCAGATTCCGGTAGTCCCACCACTTTATGGGATCATAAGTCGTCACATGTCATCTGCGAGATGCTTGTGGGTCTCATTGTACTCACGAGATTGGTTTAAATGTTACAGAAATTAGGTAAAAGTATCTAAATATAAATTTATTTCATTAAAATTTTCATAAAAAAAGTGAAAAAATTTTGAATTTATAAAATATTGCATATATGGGTCAAAATTTAATAATCATCGTAATTCAAATTATAATAAATCTTTAGTTATTTGTACTTTCGATATGTTTTTAATATAGAGGGGGGAACCAGAAATTAATGTCATTTTTTTTTAACAAATTCAAACACATAAATTTGTAATGAGTTTTTATTTTTCTATCAAGTGTGAAAAATTTCCAATGCTGGGTAGATAAAGATCAATTGATTTTTTAGCCAAATGTATAGAAATGGCAATTTGGATATTTCATAAATTTGCAAATTTTTAGCCACTTAGAAAGTTATTACTTTTCTGCAGAGATTGTCGTATGCAATGCATTCTGGTATTATCATGTTGCAGAATAATGCCTTTTAACAATCACTGGCCAATTTTCAATTAAAGATTGGTGTACTCAAAAATGTTTATGTATCTCTCAGATGACATACGACTACCAGAGTGTTAGGAATTTTCGATATCACAGTCAAAACTTATTAAGAAATAATTTTCATTTATTTAAATGGAACTAATCAGCATAACTATAACATAACAACTTTGAACATTTGAGAATGTTATAGGATTAGATAGATATGTTTTATGTCTTTTAAAATGTTATTTGATAGAATAGCCTTATTGGAAGGATTGATGGTCTATGGTAGCTAGATAGTGACAGGAATTTTGGCAGTGTGTCGTATTTATTTAGGTGGCACTAGCTAGCCCTCGCCTGCATGGTGAATCAAAGATGCACTTCCTCAGTTTGCAAGTACACATTGACCAAAAAAAGTCATGCTCTAGTTATCCACTTCCCATTTGCAATTTTAGAAACAATCAATATCGTAAAACTGTCAAGTTGAATGATGAAGATAGGACTTGACGAAAAGAAAAGGGAAATATTTATATGAGAAATTTTTTTTTTATATATGTATACAAAACAGTTTTATGTTGATTTTTATGATTTATTATTAAAAAAAAGATATGTGATCAAAATGTAGAATAAAGTATGATCATGGGTCATTCTTTCAAAATGGAAGAATTTCCAGTTCAGTTTAATTTTTATTTTCTGTCAGTTTTAATTTCTATATTTTCACTACATGAACATCAGACATGCCTGACAACATTCCTGAAATGGGCACACATACAAATTAATATATAGTGGAAGATTGCTGATATCTAATTTTATAAAAATTAGTTTTCAAGCGACATGATACCTGATTCTTTTGACAAGGAACTGTCAAATGTTCAACAATTGTTGGTTGATGTGCAAGCTCGCATCAATTAAGCATTTTAAAAACCAACATTTACAGGAGACTTTGCGCCTACATGGGTGAAACAGTATTAATTTTAACTAACATGATGATTGATTGATTAAATCCTGGAATCCCTTAGGTAAGGTATAGGGTTGCCACAAAATCCTGGAATCCCTTAGGTAAGGTATAGGGTTGCCACAAAATCCTGGAATCCCTTAGGTAAGGTTTAGGGTTCCCACAAAGTCCTACCATCTGTCTCAGTCTTTAGTAAATTTTTAACCCTGGAACATGTCTGACCTGCTTTTATTCTTTTTCTTTAGGTCTCTCTCGTCTACCATGCTGATGATGGGGGTTCTATTTTAGGCTCTGTCGAGTTATATTAGTGGGATCTTTTTCTAGGGCGTGCCCTAGCCATCTTCATTTTCAAAACTTTATTACCTTGTCAATTGGTTCATTTCCAAAACTCAACATTGAAAATATCCTAAGTCACCACACTCAGTATATTTTTTTAACATCTTTTATGAAGGCCTGCACCTGTTCAATGACCTCCATTTCTCGTATGATACAAAAGCAAAGAATTTATGTTGCTGTTGAAGAGCCAAACCTTTGTCCCCTCCGGATATCTAATGGTGAGAAGGCTTTCCACATCTTTATCGGCTCCTCCATTCCCATTCACCATATTTCCAAGGTAGCAAAATTTGTCGACCCTTCCTGACGCCTATTCCTCTATTTACAGGAGGACTAAAAGACTAGTGCTTTTTACCGGCAGTATGTACTTCCCTCATTTTCGCACAACATGGTGAGATATATCAGATAAGAATTTGGCATTTTTACAGCTCACTAATTCACTCTATAGCTAATTCGCCAAAGGAAGGCCAGAAATTTGAAAAACACGATATTGTTCATGAAGGATCCTCTTCTCACCAATTGGATTTGTACCGGAAGTAAACGGTAAAATACTAAGGTAGTACTAGTGTTGCGTCCAGTAACAAAAAGTTTATTTCCTGTGTCTCTTTAATTGGCAGGATATTCAAAATTATTTCCTCCCGAGGACTGGGCTAAAATCTTGGGAATACTTATTATTTTGAGCACAATTTGGCTCGACTACAACCAAAAATGTTATTACGTTATGGTACTCAATCGACATATTTTTACTTTTAAAATATTTGCATGTGTATGTTTTACTATGGGGAGCAGGGAAGCTGAGTGAGTAAGACTCTGTACTATTAACTCCTGTGACCCAGGTTCGAATCCGATTGCGACAGGTAATTATTTATTCTGTTACTGCAGGACCCTGTGGGTTCGGGAGCCCTCCTGTGACCCACCCACCCAACCTCTGTAAAGTGAGTATCCTTAATTGGGAAATAACTTGGCGGTTGAGCGTGATCTTGAAGAGATCGTCTGGTTGTATAGCCGTTTTTCAAAAACAGTAATCACAAAATACTGAACCCATGACCCTTCATAGGTTGTAATGGTTCGCATTATTATTATAGGCTCCTTTACCGTCGGGATCATGAGCTTTTTACTAAAATATTACTCATAAAGAGGTTATCATAACATCTTGTTCTATTGCTGATTTGATACTCTTTTTATACTAGCTTTTTGTTATTACACTACTGCTATTTTTCAATTAAAATTTTAGGAAGAGAAATTCTGTCATTTTGGGAGAATGGCCCTTAAATGTGAATATTGACTGTTTTTAAACCAAAAAATAAAAAAAAAAATATGCATGCCTTCATTGATCATGGCAGTTAGGGAGAACATTGTGTGTGTGATTTGTCCAGACTGCACAAGGATAACCACGGGAAACAGAAGAGGCTCAACCGGCGCCAACTAGACTCCATCAGGCAATGTGGGTATGTGTCGTCCGCTCTGTGCGTCTCTTCGCATTACCTGCACCGACCAATAGTTCCCTTCCCAGTTTGCACATTCACGAGTTCCAAACACATTTAATGTTGTCCTTAAAACAATTTCTTATGTATATTTGTTGTAATAGAAAAGCACATTTAAATAATTATAATTATAAATACTGATGAAGATATGGCATGAAAAGGCTTATTTTGTTTTATTTTATTACATTCGAATGTTTCTGGGCTTGAGATATTCATTTTCATATTCAAAAGTATACAAATATTATATTTTTTTTTTTTGCATGTCGAAATAACTTTCATTCTTTTATTTTAAGAAAAAACATTCAGTCATTTACATATGCATTGTTTAGAGGCTGTTTTTATTCTTTTTCATGTAAATGTTTGCTTAGATAGCATTTAATATTTTCATTTGTAGGTACTTGTAAATAGATGTAATATAGGAATACTGTTTTTATATATCACAAATTTACTTTTTGTTTTCTTTCAGTTAAGGTATTGATTGATGCTATACTATCCAGAATAGAATAATACTAATGTTCTTTGTAATAGTTCATTAGCGTTCTCTATTGTTGTTTGATTGAAAACTTCTGTGCTGCATGTGTATTTGTTGGATTAAGGTGGCACTGAAAATTTTGATCAGTTTGAAATGATTATTTTATTAATTTTCTTGTATATATTTATATATTTTCATGTAAAGCACATAATCTTCTACATATGAAACTTACTACTTAACCCTGTGTAGATAAAAATTTTAAAAATCTTTTTTTTACACATATATTTATTCTTTTAGATGTTTAGTATTTATTCTCAGTGTTTATAATGGTAAAAAAAAACATTTTTCCAGGAAATAATAAGCCCACACCATATATATCAGGTGCCCGTTCTGAAAAACGTTAAATGTTCGAAATCGTAGGTGGTCACTAGTACAGAAGGTGAACCAAAACTGATTAAATTTGTTATATAATATCGATTCATTATTGTTAATAATAAATAAAACATTTTAAACTTTTGAATTCCTTATTTCCGATGAGTTGTTATCAGTCCTAGATAATAGAAAAGTTTTATCTTTTTATAAATGTATTTATTTATTATTCTTATATATTTTGAATATATTTAAACTTAAGTATATTGATATTGATAAAAACTAAAGTCTGCATGAAAATTATTTATAATGTTTATTAAAGATGAAAAATATTTAGATTATTTATATATTCGCAAAGTTGAAATATTCAAAATTTTAATTACAACTAAATTATATGAAAAATATTAAAACTAAATTGTATATTGAAATTTAATTACTGCATCAGCATATACTAAATTAAAATTATAACTAAAAAATATTCATTGAAATTAAATTTAAAACCAAAAACCAAATGCACATTAGATAATATATGTGAGTGAATTGAAATAACAATAAATTAATTATTATTAAAACAAAATAAATATTAAGATTTACACAAGTAATTTCCTCTGAACGTTATAAATTTTTCAGATGATACTTAAATATTATCCTGCAAATAAATCTGATTAGAAAATAAAACACGAAATAATATTCTTGAATATTTTTTAGTAAAGTAAATTATTTAATGCTTGGAGAAGTTTGTCGGGGGGTGCGGTCAGCAAAGAACAACATAAATAAACAAAACCATATTTATTTATTTTATGCCAACGTTTCGACCTGAGTTTCAGGTCTTCATCAGGGGTTGTGGTGTAGAATAAATAAAATAAATAAATATGGTTTTGTTTATTTATGTTGTTCCTTTCTGACCGCACCCCCCGAAAAACTTCTCCAAGCATTAATCTACGGTCAACTATCTACACCTCATTATAAATTATTTAATAATTACATTATTTAATAGATGTGTTCATGATCTTAAGTTTAAAGTGATTAAATTATGGTGTTGAACGGAGAAATATTTCCATATTTTAACGATATAATATTCAACAAGGTTAAAATTCTTATAATAGGTCTGCTAAATGGAGAATTGCATCGCACAACAGACCAGCTGAGCTCAAAACCATTTTGTCTGTTGTCGTTTTGATAGGTTAACTTCTCTTAGTTTGTGTTATTTTTATTTTGGATGTTTTTAAATTCCAATAAAGTAACGGATAAAAATAATAATAAAGTAATGAAAAAAAAAACTAGGAGTGGAAACAAGGAACAAGTGTATTGGAGAAAAAATAATATTACGAAGCTGTTGAAGATTTTATTATCTCGTTAAGATTACAAGATTACAAAACAAGTTGCCCAGAAAATCTGTTAGAAACTCCTCTTCATTTAACATGGACTTTAAATTAGGATGCTCACAATCCTATACTTATAACATTTAGCATGTTAAAACTTTTTACAATTAACAACCACATCATGAATAATCCTAATGTTGTAACTGCAACAAGATAGACTGTCGTAATTTCAGACATAAAAATGACAAATTCTAAGCAGTCAGTGGTACAGGTGCTGTTCCAACTTTTCTGTACATGCTAGCTCAGCGGCGATAGAGGCCTATCATTTTTCTTTCTCATATTTTTATAGCCCTTCTGTTTTCCATTAGATAGCAAAGAAACTATTGGAAAAATCGTAAGTTATTTATTTTCCTCAGGTACATTATGTGTACCTGTGGCCTATTAAGAGTTTAAGCATTTACAAAACTTAAGGTACTTAACTTCTATATTTCCATACTGAGCATAATCAATGCCTAATATAATTTACTTAGGAAAACCAATACAATTAAGAACCAAACAAATAAGTTATCTTCCTCTAATAAAGATTTTTCCCTATCAATAAATATTGGGTATATAGAAAAAAATGAAATATGATCTTCTAATCTATATTCGAGTTTCGTAACCATTTCCAACGAGAGGAAGGTAGACTTTTATTTAAGGTGTGTTAAACTGGTTTCTTGGAGCTCGTTTTTTTTTTTTTTTTTTTTTTTTTTTTTTTTTTTTTTTT
>NW_027105695.1:201937-202208 GCF_000696795.3 Halyomorpha halys | reverse complement strand
GCCAAGACTCCCATTGGAGTCCTATACTGCCTAACCATGGTTGGGGGTCAAAGTTCTTTATTTTGTGGGACCGCCACTCAATGAAAAAAGTCAACGTCTGAGTTGTGTGATGTGATTACAGGTTTTTAAAATTTATTTATATGAGTAAACTCAGTTTACCTATCTACAAAAAGTACAGGTTATTACATAAAGTTCATAAAATAACATTATAAAATGACATTAAGTTATTTACATTAATAAAAATACAAATTATTTATATTAATAAAAATAC
>NW_027105695.1:193786-201887 GCF_000696795.3 Halyomorpha halys | reverse complement strand
TTGGGTCGTTGTTTACAGAAAGTATACATGTGTCGTCAGCGTATGTTGTTAGAGCACTGTGTTTGGAGCTGGTTAATTTATTTTTTTATTATTAGTGAATGTGAGCAATCAAAGTAATAAATTTCAAAAATATTTCTTAAAAAACTTTTTGGATAGTACTATTTAAAATTATAAATGGCATTAACTAAAAAAGGCTGGAAAGTGCTTCATCAATAAGTATAGTTGATTGCAGCCTCCTAAAGTTTTTTTTTTTTTTTTTTTTTTTTGCCAAGACTCCCATTGGAGTCCTATACTGCCTAACCATGGTTGGGGGTCAAAGTTCTTTATTTTGTGGGACCGCCACTCAATGAAAAAAGTCAACGTCTGAGTTGTGTGATGTGATTACAGGTTTTTAAAATTTATTTATATGAGTAAACTCAGTTTACCTATCTACAAAAAGTACAGGTTATTACATAAAGTTCATAAAATAACATTATAAAATGACATTAAGTTATTTACATTAATAAAAATACAAATTATTTACATTAATAAAAATACCAATACATACAAATTAATTACATTAATAAAAATACCAATACATACAAATTATTTACACTAATATAAATACTAATAGTTTCATAAATATTTTTATTTTTTTTCCTACGCCACAGGAAGTGGGCTATTACGCCATTTTCCATCTCGCAGCCCAATACAATTTTATTCGTCCTCTTAGTTGTAGTAACATTCTCCAGACCAACACACGCCAAAAGATGGTCCCCATCCATGTCTCCCATCTTGCATAGAGGACATTTCGGGGAATCTACGATGCCAATTTGATGGAGGTGCTTTTGGAGCAGATCATGTCCTGTCACTAGCCGAAAACAGGCCACTCTCTCAGCTCTGCTAAAATTGCCAGGAACTCCTTTTTTCTTATCCAGCAGGCTTTCCCACTTCTTTCCTTTCGCTTGAACTTTATGTCTAGCACTTGTTCTGTCCTTATAATAAGAGCTTATAAGTGATTTCACTGTTCTGTAGGAAAGTGGTAGAACAGGCTGGTTCTCTGCACAACCACGTTTAGCCAACTCGTCAGCTTGCTCATTACCATCTATGCGAACATGGCCTGGTATCCACTGCAGGGATATAGCCCTTCCTCTTTTCTTCATGATAGCAGCCATGTTTCTGCACTTTTCTTTACTGGGTGACCCTGCGGCACCTGGTGTTGTTAATTTTTGTATTACAGCTTGGGAGTCGCTGAAGATTACCGTGTTGTCATTGCATTCAATAGTGGCTTCCATCCCAAAGCAGAGAGCCTGCATTTCTGCATCATAATTATCACATCCTGCAGTTTCATAAATATGAAATTTAAAGCATACTGATGAAATAAAATACAAGATAGTTGCCACCATCTTATGGATATATTCATAAATATAATGTAGATTGAAATTTAAAGCGTACAGATAAAATATGATATCTAATATATAATAATTATAATATATTAATTATTAGAAAATATAATAACTAAGAATTTTCCAATAATCAGATTTCACTTTCATTTATCATTATTATATGTGAAACATATTTTCATCCTCAATAATAAAGAAATAACTGTTTTAAAATATGCAAGACTAATTTCCTCTCAAAGCAGGGTGTTAAGTGAAATTTTTGTGATGCGTGCTCCACACCAGATTTTTAGTAAACTGCTAATTTTAACTCATTATTCGAATTAGTTACCTTTGACTGTCTCAATAATCATTTTTTCCTATCTTATATTAGATGAGTAGCTTTTGGTGTCCAGCGCCATATTTGTCTCTTTAATTTTTTCTCTGTTTTATTGAACATAATTTATAAGAATATTTATTCAACATCTGTTTTTTATTATGGAAGGAGGGACATGCTAAATCAGTACCACATACTAAGTTCAGTATCGCTAATTCAACTTAGTATGTAGTATTCAGTGAAAGTGTTCGTTAGAAAATATTTTCTGTAGGTGGCAGTAAAGAAATGTACAAAAATAGTAAAAAAAAATATTAATTGTTAAACTACATTTTACCCCACTTTGCTGGACTTTATCAGGGTTAAATAAGTTCAAAATACTAACTTTGTAAAATACAATTGGAGTTCTGGCAATGGTCAGATTCTGTAAATATTGTATATATTATTTTATCATTATGTTATTTTATTTATTTATTTTTCATACAGATAGTCTGATTATGTTCATCTTGTCTATTCTTTTGTTTGTATATATTTTAAGGGAGTTTTTTTTTATTTATTTATTTTTTTATTTTATTTTTATTTTATTTTTTTTTTATTTTAGTATGTATGAGATCATTTATCAATATTACCTATTGCCCACAACTGTGTGGCAGATTGTAATATCTATCAATAAATAAATTATCAAAAAAAAAACTTTGTAAAATATGGCAAAACAATTAGAATATAAATGAAAGAGTGGAAAAAAGTATTTTTAAAAAAAAAAAAGAACACAGTAAACTTAAGGGATATAAATATAAATGAATAAAAGACTAATTAATTACAAGTACAGTAATGAATAGTGGCATTGCTAATGTAATAAGTCTAGGCTAATGAATAGTGGCATTGCTAATGTAATAAGTCTAGGCTAATGAATAGTGGCATTGCTAATGTAATAAGTCTAGGCTAATGAATAGTGAAATGATGCTTAATAGTAGTAACAAGTATGGTAAATTAAAAGAATGAGTGGTGAAGTAAATGTGGCATAAGTAAGATGCGATAACAGATAATAGAGGATAGATGAATGAATAAGGAACAAAAAAGAGATAACAGAAAAAATATAGATCCTCACCTGGATCTGTGGTCTCAGAATGTGATATGTGATGAGATGATAAGAGGTGGGAATAGTAGAAATTAAGTAGGGATGCAATGACTTTTAAAGGACAAATCATTTACTTTATAGGCTTAGCAGCTAGGCTTGCCTCAACTAACCAGTGTAGAGCCCCGAGTGCTTTGATCTAACTACAGTGGAACCCCGTTATAACGACCCTCGATAAACCGACTCTTCGCATAAACCGACCCTTTTTTTCGATAGAATCCCTCTCAATAGTCCGACCTTTTGAATGATTGCTCCTCGCATAAACCGACTATTTCTGAGAAGAAACACCCCTTGTATACATACGACGTTTCCTCTGTACTTTGTAACTATTTTCCTGGAAAGATGATTCACTTCTCGCTCCTTGTTTGATAAATCGGTTCAATCTTATCTTCCACAGTGTTATCATCAAAGCGTTATACGATGTCTAAAAAAAAGTCTTGTACTATCGCGGAAAAACTTGAGGCCCTTGAACAAATCGAAATGGGTGAGCGACTTATCAAAGTAGCTAGTAATTTAGGAGTTGGCGTTACTACTGTGAAGGACTGGAAAAAAAATCGGGATCAATTAATTTCATTTAGTGTTTCATAGTTGTCAGATGACCCAGCAAATAAAAAAAGACTTAGAAAACCTGCATCGGATAAATTGGTTTTGTATTCTAATTTTTATGTATTTTTCATTCATCCTTGAACATACGTAAGTCTAATTCCCCAGCGTAACAGACTCCGCTTAATCCGACCTTTTTATGGGACCGACCTCACCCGAAGTCCCAAACAGGTCGTTATAACGGGGTTCCACTGTAATCATCCTGCAGACCTCGCCCAGCCATTTCTTCTTGTACTCTTTCAATTCACCTCTTTCTGGGCCGTCCACATCTTCTCTTCCTGGCTGAGCTCAATCCAGGATTAGTACCATCTTAGGTGGCATGCCCTGATCTTTCATACTTTACTTAATAGACTTTACAACAAGATTTACCTCATTTAGCCTGCATAGAGCCCCAAGTGCTTCAATCTTAACAATTATCCTACAGACCTCAGTTAGCCATTTCCTCTTGGACTATCTCAATCCACCTGTTTCTGGGACATCCACATTCTCTCTTCCTTCGGTTTGGCCAACATTCGCTTGAAATTCTTATCACATGCCTGTACCATCTTAGGTGGCATACCCCGATTGTTTCATTTATTGATGCACTCACATTCCTTCTCTGACGAATATCTTCATTTCTAATTCTCTCCAGTCTGAAGACATACAGACTCCTCCTCCAGAAATCCATCTCAACAATTTTCATTTGAACCCAAGTTATCATTTAGATATGAGAATTGAGATCAAAAATATTTATTTTAAATAATTTTTTAATATTACAATATATAACTTTTTACACTCTTCATATTTATATTCTAATTGTACTATCATATTTTACAATGTTTTCATTTAGACCTGATAAAGCGGGGCGAAATGTTGCTTACCATTGAAGAGTATTTCTGCTATTTTTGTATCTATGTTGACCACCATCGGGAGCCTCTTCCTAAAATCTATTACATACTATTAATATTCTAATAAAATATATTCATTTAAATAAAGAAGGCCATTTCATACTCTGTGGTATGTATCTTCAGCAACTCCCAAGCCATAATACAAAAATTAACAACACCAGATGCCGAAGGGTCACGCACAGAATAAAAGTGTTGAAACATGGCTGCACAAGAAAAGAGGAAGGGCTATAGCTCTGCAGTGGATACCAGGCCATGTTGGTATAAATGGTAATGAACAAGCTGACAAGTTGGCTAAGCTCGGTTGTGCAGAGAACCAGCTTATTCATCTACTTTTATATAGAACAGTAAAATCAATGATAAGTTCTTATTGTAAGGACAGGACAAGTGCTAGATACAAATCAATGATAAGTTCTTATTGTAAGGACAGGACAAGCGCTAGATACAAAGTTCAAGTGGAAGGAAAGAAGTGGGAAAGCCTACTGCATAAGGTTTAACGAATCCCCGGCAATCTTAGCAGAGCGGAGAGAGTGGCTTGTTTTCACCTAGTAACAGAACATGAGCTGCTCCAAAAACACCTCCATTGCCATGGATGGAGATCATCTTTTAATGTGTATTGGTCTAGAAGATATTCAGCAGGATGCAGACCAACTAAGAAGAAAAGTAAAATTGTATTGGACTGCGAGAGGGAAAATGGCGTAATAACCCACTGTCTGTGGCGTAAGAAAAAAAAACAAAACAAGAATTAAGAAATGAAACACAAGAACTTAATAGATCTTGTTAATGGTGAATGAAGCTAATTTTAGTCGAACTTTGTAACCTCTTACAGTTCTTCTCCAGCCCCCTTAACTCTGGAATTTCCATTGGAAAGAGAAATTTTAAATGATGGATTCTCGTGGAACATCTAATTTTTGAACAATTTTATATTGGTAATTTATCTGATTTAACTCGTCCTGTAGACGTGAATTACGGAAACCAATTTTTTTATGTTTCTGACGATTAACAGTGGAAATTCAAACAAAGATATCGGATAGTTAAATTTCTCTTCAGAATCTGTCTTCATTGACCTAAGATAGTTTGACTGTAAAATGCAATAGAGAATGTGTAGATTTCAGGAACTTGTTGCAGAAAACATAACTTGATTCTTATTATATAATGATATAAATTCTTGATTGCGCTCGGATTTCAATAATCTAATGGATTCTCCTAACACTGTACTTAATTGCCATTTTCCACTTGATAGAAATACTCGTATAATTGAAAGATTGAAATTGCATTTATAATTAAGATAAAATGAAAGGAAAAGAAGTCATGCTAATGAAATCAAATTAATTATTTATATACCTAAGATTGGTTTGTAGGGTTAGTGTAAATAAAATATATAACAAAAGAAACAATATCACAAGAGGAAATATTTAGAATTAATTATTTTAAATTAGACAAACAAATAAGTTAACTCTTCTTCAACAAATAAAAATGAGAATTAAATTAATAATATTTCTGCTGGGTTGGAGAAAAAAATAATATTTATCTGACCTGATGTTTAAAGATAAATAGTCACTTAGACGCAATAGATATGATAGCAAAACATATACCTGAATATCGCAGTACCATCGAACAATAGACCTGAATAGGCAATCATAGGTATAGAATGTACATGTATATTACAAGAAGAGTTGTTAATTTTTAAGAGACCTCAAAGCCAACTGAGCTATAAAACATAAGACGATACTGCCAGTCTTTTTTTTAAAACTGCGTTCTTAATTCCTTTGGTACTAGTAAACAGCACACATGAGTGTCCCTATTTACAATATAATATTCTATAATGAGGTGTAGATAGTTGACCGTAGATTAATGATTGGAGAAGTTTGTCAGGGGGTGCGGTCAGCAAAGAACAACATAAATAAACAAAACCATATTTATTTATTTTATGCCGATGCTTCGACCTGAATTTCAGGTCTTCATCAGGGGTTATGGCGTAGAAGGTAGGCTTGTAACTTATATTTTATACTACCAAATTATAACTTATGCAACAGCAAGTTATAGATTTATTCATTTTAATTTAATTTTGTGTAGCGCGTTTTTCACTCATTATATAAACAAATGTTTAGTAATCACTCTGTATTATTTTATTTTACATATAATGTGGAAAAGTAAAAATGTTGGTATACAAATTAAAATGCTGGAATAAAGACTTAAAATTTATTTATTTTTAACTGCTTACACTATGTTGAAACAATAATACAATCTGAATTACAGAATACATGCAAATTACAGTTATAGAATTTGGACAACAAATAGTAAAATTAAATGAACAGTTGTATAATTTGTAAAATGAGGGTTGGTCCACCGTTAGGTGGGGTGTACTCCCTTATTAAATAAAAATGAATGATTGTTCAATCATTCAGTACAATAAAAACAATTAAAGAAACAAAAATTTTTACATTTTTAAACAGTTCTGTTCATAACGAAATGATATTCCTTGGTCCAAATTAAAATAATAACCTGTTTTTTGACTTAGTTCCATTTGCCACTTAATGGTTCAATTAATGAACCATTGAATAACATAAAATAAAATAACTAATATAAAAAAATTAAACATAATAGTATTACTATACAAGGAATAATAATTATGAATATAATAATTAATTTTATTTGAAATGAAGCCTAAAAGGAAAACTTTTAGGTTAATGTTTGGTTTTATAGTCTATAGATTAATGCTAAGAATCATTATTGTCCAATAAAAAAAGGAAGTACATACTTGATCAAAGATCTTATTAGTTGGTATTTTTTTATTATTTGTTTTGGTAAACATTTGAACAATTATGTTACTACTTGATTTAAAAAGCGTTTTCTCAATCTGTTTTTGAATGATTGTCCGATTTATTTAGTTATTTTTCTTACATCTTATAAACAAGGTATTTCAGAGCTAAGTGTCCTAACTGAAAATATGAACTAAGGATCTCAAGATAAGAAAAAAATTCCCTATGGAGCTATGTCCATTAAAGTTTTGCTTAGGAGTATTTCACGTTTAAAGATTTTTATTGTTATGAATTATTTAGGTTATCATAAACAAATTAATATGTGTTCCAAGTATTTTATTAATACAATATAAACATTAGCATTTATATTATATTAAAAAAATTCTAGTTCTTTAATGAAAACTATATATAATTACTAGTCAAAAATGAGTCTGCCAAGTATAGGTAGGGGGAATAAAAAATGGCAGATGTTTCAAAACCTTAAAAAAACATTAATTTTTCAATCAGAGCTATATATCTTAAAACTACCAACAACACGAGAAAATCTAAAAGAACATTATTTAAAGAAGAGTAAATTTGCTGAAATATTAGCCCTAATTGAGCTATTTACGTCCAATAGTTCTTGAGATATAGCCTTTTAAAAAGCAATATTTTATAAAAATGTACTGAATTATCAGTAATGAGGTGTAGATAGTTGACCGTAGATTACTGATTCGAGAAGATGGTCAGGGGTGCGGTCAGCAAAGAAACAACATAAATAAACAAAGAAATATTTATTTATGCCGACGTTTCAACCTGATTTTCAGGTCTTCATCAGGGCTATAAAAACAAAAAAGACAACAACCATCATTTAGAGAGAAAAAAAAATTATATAAATAAAAGTAAAATAGATAAAACTATAAATACATAAAATATTTAAGATTATACATAAATAATAATCAATCTACTACTGTCTTTGTCCATAGTTATTAATCAACTAATTTATATTTTCATTCCATTATTATGTATATTTCCAAATTTTTAGT
>NW_027105695.1:190309-193506 GCF_000696795.3 Halyomorpha halys | reverse complement strand
CTATGTGATGTACAGATGTCTATTAGCAATCAAATTAAAGCTAGTTTAATGTACTATAAAGTAGTTTAGGACCTTCATAGGAATTGTAGTTTTCATGACATTTGATAAAATAAACTGATTTATAGTAGTTCGGAAAATGAGTTTAATTCATGAAAAACTTTATTTCAGGAACCATTGGAGGTACAGATGTCTGCCAGCACTCAAATTAAAGCTAGTTAAATTTACCATAAAATAATTAATAATGTTTATCTTTGTTGGAGTAGTAGTTTTTATGATATCTGACAAAATAAACTCACAAAATGTTAATTTCTAGTTGTTCGTATAAAATGTTGGATTTTTGAAAAATATATCTCTAGACCCATAAAACGCACATATGTCTGCCAACACTCAAAATAAAGGAAATTTAACTTACTATAAAGTAGTTTATTACACTTATCTTCATAGGGGTAGTAGTTTTTATGATATCCACATATGAATATAAATTTGGCAAATGAAAATTTGTCTGAACAACTATAAATCAATTTATTTTAGCAAATTTCATTAAAAACTAGTATTCCTATGAAAATAGACGTCATAAATTACACTGTAGCTCATTAAACTAGCTTTAATTTGCCATCTGTATGTCAAATGGTTTTTGAGATATAGATTTTTCAAAATAAATTCACTAATTACTGATCTTTCAGTACGTTATATACAACATTTTTATAAAATGTTGCTTTTTAAAAAGCTATATCTCGAGAATTATTGAACGTAAATAGCTCTATTAGGGCTTACATTTTAGCAAATTTACTCTACTTTAAATGATGCTCTCTTAGATTTTCTATTGTTGTTGGTAATTGTAAAGATATAGAGCTCCGAGTAAAAAATTAATAATTTTTAACGTTTTGAAACATCCCCCATTTTTTATTCCCCTATCTATACTCGGCAGACTCATCAATTTTGACTAGTAATTATACCTAGTTTTCAATTAATTAATCAAAAATTGGGGTGAAATAACTGCCTTTTTTCTCCTCTTGGGCTCTTGTACAATTAGTGCTTTGAACAACATCTAATCTGAGTGTTAATATTTATATTTCATAATAAAGTAGTTGGAACATACTAATTTATTTATTATAACCTAAATCATTCATGACAATGAAAATCTTTAGACGTGAATATTTCCTAAACAGACATACTTTCATAGGGAAATTTATTCTTGTTTTGAGATGCTTAGTTCATATTTTAGTTAGGACAGTTAACTCTGTATAATGTAAGAAAAATAACTAAATAAAGGTAGGCATTAATAACCAAAAGGTTTTACGTTTTTAAACAACTACAAACTAAATAAATCGAATCATTCAAAAACATATTCAGGAAATACTCTTTAAATCATATGGTGCCATAATTGTTCAAATGTTTATTTAAGAAAATAATAAAAAATTCAAAATAAGAAGAAAACTAATAAAGAAATCCTCGATTAGGTACCTACTTCTTCTTCTTATTGAGATCTTTAATTGAATGAAAATATTTAGATGTCGATATCTCCTAAACAAAGCGTTATTGGGCATATCTTCATAGGAAATTTTTTTTTTATTCATTTAGAAAATTACATCAAATATGATCTGACCAGATGACATCTATCGGTCTGTGCCAAAATAACAAATAAAAATAATAGACATAAGTGAAATTTATTAATTACAATTTTGACTATTAGGACTTTGTGGAGGTTACTACAAAATATAAGCTGGATCATTACAATATAAATTTATCTCTATTCAAACTAATAATTTAATTAACAAATACTTAAATGAAAATAAAGTAAAAAATAAAATAATAATTATTAAATAAAATAAAAATAACTGAAAGGACTTTGAATTGAATAATTGCAAATTCACAACTAGTGAATTAATATAATAAAGAGAATAAAACAAGATGATACAAGAATATGATGAAAATAAGGATCAATTAATATCTAAAAAAACAATTTCTATAACCAAGTACACTCATATATAACTAATTTTAATCGTAGTATAATGAATAAGTATATGGAGTTAAGTAAGAATACAGGCATATACATATGGTCATTTGGTGAATCAAAATCAGTTAATGGAAATCATAGAAGGAAGAAAGTACCCAGTCAAATATTTCTTTTTTTAGTTTTCTTTGATGTTGATTTATTTATTAGTCCTTCTGGTAAGCGATTGAACAGATATGGTACCATATAGTTTGAAGTATGTTACCAAATATATTGTTATAGGGTGGTTCAATAAATTTAATTTTTATTTCCTAAATTTTTTTAGATATTTTATTTCTTTTCTAAATAAATTACTATCCATAAATTTTAAGATAATTCTGTAAAAATTAAATAGTTTTGGTATTCTTACATTTCATATTTTCAGTTTGGACACTTGAACTTGAAACACCATAAATGAATTATTATTTATGAATTTGAATGTAAGTTTATACTTCAGGTGGTAAAGTTGCAACTGTTTTTAGGTTTTCTGTTTTATTACTATCATTGATCATAAATTTTCATCGTTCTATTCTGAGATTTAGTAATAGCATTCAGCACTGATACAGCATCCTACATCTTAAAATTGACATCAATCTTTTTTATTCGATTATTAAGGTATATGAAGTAATAATCATGGAATCGCTAAGATTCAATTTTTTTTTTTTTATTGTTGTATTTTCAGGAAGACTACACTTCACTTTAATAATCTGATGTGCATGGTAACAAATTTTTTCTTTCTGAAATGCTAATGCTTTTAATTTCATTCTTGATTATCTTTGATAATTTTTTCAACTGTTTCATTCATAAATAGTGCACTTTTAAATTAAGAATGTCATTCATCGCTTTCTATTAATATGTATTTAGAACTTGTGCTTTGTATATATTTTATACATATATATGGTATTCATAAAAATATAAGATAATTATTTATTAGAGATCTTGGTTTGTATTATTTTTATTATCGACTTAAAATTTACTTCTCATGTATAAAAATCTTGGAAGATAGAGCATTACAGAGGGGGTATGCTTCCAGGACAAGTGATGCCAGAGGGCAGGGTCTATTCCTTTCAACGGCATGGTATCTGGTACGCCATTTGACAGTTGAGAGTTGCTGCCGCTCTCCGTATGCCAGAAATGGCAGGGGTATTAAAAAAAAAAAAAGTTAAGAGTTACTCAAAGTGTGCTCACATTTTGTTATTGATAA
>NW_027105695.1:187838-190240 GCF_000696795.3 Halyomorpha halys | reverse complement strand
AAAAAAGGAATGAATTGAAATATTTGTATTTGGCATATAGACTGAAATTTATTATAATAGGAAACTGTAGTAAAAAAAAAACTGTTTTCTTTCTATTTTATTTTACCATGTAATTTATATATGTCCGATTACAGATTGATTTGTATGCTGTGTATGTAGCAACCTGATGTATTTGGGCAGCATAGATGAATAAAGAATTTCTCTCTCCTCTCTGGTTTTTTTAAATTACTATTAATTTTTTGTTTTAAACATTAAATATTCTTGTTTAAATAAAATAAATTGTATCCAATTTAAGTTTCAAAAAACTCTTTATTTCTTTAAAAGTCCAACATTTCGGCTAATTTAGTCATCCTCAACAACTTTTCAAAAAAATTTCATATTCATAAGCAAATATAAAAAACTACTATCCCTATGAAGATAAACGTCATAAATTACTTTATAGTACATTAAAGTATCTTTAATTTTTTTATTGCTGACAGACATCTGTACATCTAATGTTTTCTGATATATATTTTTTCATAAATCAAACATTTTGACCAAGTAACTAGAAATCTATATTTTTAAAATTTATTTTGTCAAATATCATGAAAACTACTACTCCTGCGAATATAACCATTGTAAACTACTTTAAAGCACATGAAACTAGCTTTAATTTGAGTGATGATTGACATCTGTAGATCTCATGGTTCCTGAGATATAGATTTCTCACAATAAATTCAATAAGTATTGATTTCAGTTCATTTTTTATGAAATGTTACTTTTTTAATAAATGGGTCTCCGAAACTATTGAATGTAAACAGCTCTATTAGGGCTCATATTTAAGAAAATTTGCTCTGCTTTGAATATCGGTCTCTTAGGTTTTCTAGTGTTGTTAGTTTTAAAGATATAGAGCTTCAAATGAAAAATGATTTTTTTTAATGTTTTGCCAGTCGCCATTTTGTATTCTCCCTAACTATAATTGAGAGACTCGTCAACTTTGACTAGTAATTATAAATAGTTTTCATTAAGATAATCCAAAATTGGGGTGAAATATCTTACTTTTCTCCTCTTCAGCTCTTGGACTAAGTGTCCACTGTCATGACAGCTACTATTATACAGTTGAACTATTGCAGTTGTTTTGGCAGTTCTTTATATAGCTGTCATGATAGTCTTCAGTAGGCGGCCGATGGATTAAAAGCCAAGCGTCATTGGCTCAATAAAAGACAGTCTTAGCTGTTCCTTAATGAACCCCGTAGGGACGAAATGAAGAACTGCTTCGGCTGGACAGGACATCTCTTAGGATAATTACAGGGGTCTTTACAGGTCACTGCAAATTAAATAAACATACGTTCAATCTCAAGCTAATAGAGTCACCCTTGTGTAGATTCTGCAATGCTGACGATAGACGGCCTATCACATTATTTGTTGGTGTGACCGTTTTGCAGGTTTGAGGTTTGCTCTGTTCGGGATGGATCCCGTAGTGGATCCCAAGCTGTGCGAGCTGATTAAACTTTTTGGGATCCACCAAACTTAAGCTCTAATAAGCTTACCATAGTACTGTGATGCTGATTGCAGCACTGGCGTGTCTTTAATTGGCGCACAATAGGCGTTACTGGTCACAGTGTTTTTGTGCCAAATTAAAAAAAAAAAAAAGGTTTCAATTTACTATCATTCCAATTGATTGCACATTGTTTAGTATTCCATCAAATATGATCTTGCAAACACAAGATTTTCGATTAATTTTTTTTTTATGAGTTTAAACTTGGACACTCAGCAGCCCAAGCTACAACAATCACCACGCCATTCGGAAAGGGTTTTGTAACAAACGGACCATTCATCGCTGGTTTGAAAAATTTTTGGCTGGTGACAGATTTTGATAACCAACCCAGAGGAAGACCTCTAACAGCAATTGACAATGAACTTAGGCTTACAACGGAAGAATATCCTTACCAAACATTTAAAGGACTTGCAGTACAACTGGATACAAGTATATCGAGCTTCCTCGACACTTAAAGATCATTGGTAAAGTAAAAAAGGTAGATCTACAGGTACCTCATGAACTTAATGAGAGGTAGCAGCTGAAGCGTCATGCATTTCACTGCTTACTAACAAAAAAAAAAACAAGCCTTTGAAGTCCTTTCACACCCACCTTATTCGCCAGAGTTGTCTCCAGCAGATTTCCATCAGAAATTTTGATAACTTTCTTGAAGGCAAAATTTTTGAAAATGATTTTTAGGTCAAAACTGCATTTTCTGACTTCATTTCTTCACAAAACCCTCAATTTTTCAGTTCTGGGATTGATAAGTTGATAAAACGTTGGGGAAAATGTGGGTAAATATTTTAAATAAACATTAGATTTATTTTTTATTAATATACTTGTTTGAGAGTGGTTTAGTTTCTTTAAAACAATTTTGATCCTTTTT
>NW_027105695.1:178851-187183 GCF_000696795.3 Halyomorpha halys | reverse complement strand
ACCTAAGTGGTCGAAACGTCGGAAGTTTAAAAAAGAATAAAGTTGAGAGAAAAAGGATCAAAATTGTTTTAAAGTTAAATAAACATGTTTTAATTAAATAAATTTGTTTTACTAAAATTGACATTATATATGAAATGACCAGTTATACAAAACTGAAATTATTCAAAGAGCAATTTTTATTTAAAGCTGTTCAATAATTTCTATTGAGTATTTGTTTTTAATAAAATTTCTTTCATAACAGTTACTTGTTAATTTAAAAATGTTAAAAGTTAAAATGCATTAACTGTTATTTTTAAATTTATTGAAGATGATTAGTAATAGTTTCGTTCCTTGCTGGTACAGGTTATATTTGGCAGGCACAATAAATTTCTGGCAATTTTCCTGATTGATCAACGATTATGGTTCCTATTCCATTCCTATGTGCTTTAGCATAATGTTTTGTACCCTAAAGCCTCCCTCAATAAATTTTCTATCTAATGCACAAAGATTTTTTTGAATAGGACTGGTATTTCTTAAAATAAGCACATTCAAACCAACTCTTCCGTTGTATATATTATTGTACCAATTATGTTATCACTGGCTAACCAAGATACTCAATAAATAATCATCTATAATTTTTATAACAATATTAAATTATTTTTTATCAAGTCTAATGATTATGTTTTTGTTTCTGTCCGCAGAGAGTTCGAGGTTCCTAGCCTCAACTTTCCTGGTCAGGTTCATCGATGGAGGCTGTCTGGTCTGCTCCAAAGAGGTGTTCTCAATACTCACGAAGCCTTATTAAGCGATCTTGCACTTGCACTAAGGTAACCAAAAATAATGTTAGGAAATTATATTTCACATATCGATTGAAGTGTAATTGATAAGCTTTTAATGTCAACTATTAATGGTTTATATACCAAATTCATAAGTTTGTTTTTTAAATCTGTTTTATGTTAATGTCTGTCTTCGTAATTTCGTTGAATACTCTTTATTGATTGTATTAACATATTCAATTCCATTGATATTAACTTTCTTATTAATAATAACAGTATATAATATCTTACCTAAGGGTCATGTATTAATCAATTGTATTTTTTTTTTTTTTATTAAGAGAAAAAATACAATTAAGGGTCATAAGTATTAGTGTTCAAGTATTCATTCATACAATATATACAAAAAGAGAAGAAAAAATTGTAGATGAGAACACAAAAACTCACAAAATAATATTAAAAAACACAATTATGATGTGTATAAATATAATGAATTAAAAATGATAAATAATAACTAAATAATTAATGTACAAGATAAAGAAAGTTAAATTTAAATGAACATTAGCACCTATATACAATACAGTGGATTCCCACTAATCCAAACTAATTAAAACTAGGGGGGTTAAATCAGCGAAAAATTAGAATTACCGAACGAAAAAAAATAAAAAAGGTCACTTCATAAATAACTAATCAATTTAAAACTGAAACTTATAAATATATTTACATAATAATATTTGTATAAAAATAATTAACAATTGTTCAGAACTTTATTTGTTAACTATTTCCATTTGTTTGGAACCTGAAATATCTTTTTGAAATTTAATTTTTTAAAAGATATGTATCTGACTAGATCATTTTCATCTACCCATTGGATGCATTTGCTGAAACAGACAGGGTAAAACTTCTTCATCTTTAATCATTAGTATATTTTCTTCGACTTCTGTTTGTGTTACATGACTTTCCAAGACATTGGAAATTATTCCTTCACATTTTTGAAGTTCCCATTTAATTTCTTCTTCTCCATTGATCTATTGTTCAATTTTATCTCTAGTTATTTCACATACACGCATTTTTCAAGTTGTAAAACTTCTAAAGTTTCTCTTTGCTTTAAATCACCTGAGCAGTTAGTTTCTGGAGTAGAAGTTTCTTATTTTTTGAATAAAACGAGTTATTAATGAGGTGTTAATAGTTTACCTTAGATTAATATGAGAAGAAGATGGTCGCAGGGTGTGGTCAGCAAAAATACACAAATAAACAAAACTTATTTATTTGTCCCGACGTTTCAACCTAAATTTCAGGGCTGAAAAACACAACCAGATAACAACCTTAATTCGGAGACCATAAAAATAATAATAAACATACTTGGAAATATACATGACAATAATTTTTAAATTAAATTAAAAGGAGTTATTTTTCACTGGATTATTTAAGCCTCACTGCATAAGTTGGTGATAATAGAATTTTATTGAATGCATGTATATATTTGCCGACGTTTTGACCTGAGTTTCAGGCCTGAAAACACTACCAGATAGCAACCTTAATTCAGAGACCATAAAAATAAAATAATAATTAACAAACTTGGAAATATGAAATGAAATGAAATGAAAAAATAACTTTATTCTGGGACATATGTCCCCTAATCATACAGTGAGATTTTTATCTGGCGAGCGTTTACAAATTTTCAGATAGTAGAATGAAATTACATTGGTGTATTGACTTTACTACTGTTTATAATGTTAATCAATAACTGCCTATTTATTTGATTACAAAGATGTGGAGGTTTGGTTATTCAATAAATGAAGGAATAGGTGTTGTTTAAAGGAGAGAATGGATGAGGACTGGCGAATGGAGATGGGAAGGGAATTCCAGAGGGAGGTTGCACGTATGACGAAGGATTTGCTAAAGAAGGAGGTTCTATAGGAGGGCATATATAAATCATTCGGATGGGATCTGGTGTTTAATGAGTGGATGGATGAACGAAGAATGAGGAGATCTATGATATAGGTAGGTTTTTTAATGTTAAGAACTTGGAATAGAAAAACACCAAGGAGGTATTGCCTTCGGGAGGTTGGATAGAGCCACTTCAACTCGGAATACCAGCGAGAGACTTGAGAGTGTCTAGGGAACCCAAAGATAAATCTTACAAAGCAATTCATGAGTCTCTTCAGTCTTAACTCTAGTCCTGCAGATAGCCCTCCGTACACCAAGGATCCGTAGTCGAAGTGGGGGAAGACAAGAGAGGATACTAGGAGCTGACGAGTGTTCTGAGGAATGGAATTACGGAATTTTAGGAATTGTTTGAGTACAGTTATGGATTTACGTGTGATTTGAGAAATATGGTTATTCCAAGAGAGGTGTTGATCAAAAGTGACACCAAGGTTTTTTATAGTAGGATAGAAGTGAATCGGTTGGTTGTTAAGGAAAAGTAGAGGACAGTAAGGGAGGGTATGAAGGAGGCGCTTGGAACCGATAAGAATGGCCTTCGTTTTTTTGGCATTCAGCTTCAAATCATTGTTAGACGCCCATGCGTTAATGCTGTCAATATCTTCCTGTATCTTTTGGATAGCCTCAAGCATTTCGGAGGGATAGAAGGACAAATAGATTTGGAGATCGTCTGCGTATATGTGGTACTGAACGTGGTGAATGGAATCAGGAAGATCATTGATATAAATAACTATGAAATATGAAATATATTTGATAATAAATTATAAATTAAATTGTGTTATTTTTTGCTAGATTATTTAAGCCTCACTGCATAAGGTGGTGATAATACGGTTTTATTTAATATATGTACTATATACATAAAATAAAATCTTGAATTATTTTTATTTTATTTTTTTAAATGGGTGGTTCGGTTTATGGAATAGTCCAGGTTAATACACTGTATTTACATTCAGCATTGGGAACTCCACACCAAACTTTGCCGATCTCATGTGCAAGGCAAAGCAAGGCTTTGAGATCCCAGCGCTTCTTTTCAGTTGCGTCACTGGTATTGCAAGTCAGTGGAGGCTGAGTTAGAGTGACCTCCATAATTTAGAAATACAAACCACATTAACCCCTCCAAACTGATTGAATATTTTTTTCAAACATTCAAATCAAGATTTTATTTGGTATAGCTGAATATAGTCATTGTGTTTATAAAATTTGATTTAATTGAATTTTTTATTTACATGGACTTAACCATATCTTGATCTACCATCTCCTATCATAAGTACATTTAATCACATTGTCATAAAGTGTCTTTGAATATGGAATAGGTTGGTGGTATTTTTGTTTGTTTATATGAGTGTATGTCTGTCTATCGCGATGATGTCTCTTGAAGTTGGTATTGGATTGTTTTTGTGAAAGCTGAACTTGATGTTTACATTTAACATGGACTTAATTTGAATGTTCAAATTGTCTGGTTTAGTCCATTTGTTTATGTTTTGTCAATTCCATACTATGTAAAAGTTGTGTTCTGTTTGGTCTGTTTTCCCTTAATCCTTTGCAGATTGTTAAAAATATTCTTATGACATAATCTCAGTGGATTCATTCTTATTTATTATAATAAATTTTATGATTTATTTATATCAGGTTTGGAAGGAAGCTTTGAGCAAGGAACTCGGAAATACCAGGATGGACCAATGTTGTATTTTCCACTTTCACTGATTTCTTTTGCACTGAAGAAGCTGTTGATTCAGCAGTGGAGCACCTTTATATCAATTTTTTTTCGATTTAAACTCATGTTGCAAATAAATTTTAAGATATCTAATTACTGTGATAGAAACAAAATTTTATTACTAAGTGTTTTTCTCATGTGTGCTCCTTATCCCTATAATATGGTCATCGTAAATCTAACCACAACCTTCTTAGTGACTTCGGCACAAAGGGAAATACTGGAAGATAGATCTACAGCTGCCTTCGAAATCTTAGAACTTACCTGGCTTACAGCTCAAGGTATAAAATTACTTGTGACTAATGATTAATTTAACAATCTTACAGGTATCAGATCTGGGACTAGAACTAGAAGATCAATTCTTAATGTATGTTTGTTGTTTTCATGATACAGTAATTGATAATCGATTATCAAAATCATATTTGATCATTTTACTCAAACAATCATTATTTTATTCGATCAAACCTCATGATTTTTTGATTCAAAAAACAAAATGTTTATAGGAAAGATGAAAAATTGCAAGCACAAATAATAAATCGTAAACATATTGTAATTTATGAGTGTTCTTAAACATTTAAATACACTCTATGGATCTGAAAAAATTATAGTTTAACAGATTGTTGAGGAAGCATATGTTTGTAACATAAAACAATTAAAAAAAATTGCTTGTAATCAATAAATAGTTTTAGATTCCTTTTCTAATAAATTTTCTCTTTACAGGTTTATAATTGTAACAGCAAAAGCGAGATTGGTATCACACTTTTTTAGTTTAACTCAAGCTTTAGCATCTTTAATAACTGGTTTTCTTAAGCTATTAGGTAAGTACATCATTCATTCATTTTTTAAAAAGTTTTATTAATATTATTAATTAAAATTTCTAACATATTTATATTTTACATTATGGTAATCGCATAATGTTTCTTTTTTCTACAGATATAATTTTGGGAGTTCCAAGCGTACAAGCTCACAATTTGGAGGGCAGGTTGCGAGAAGAAAGAAGTAGATATCTTGTTGCGGAGTTTGTTTGCCGGGTAAATTTATCTTAAATACTTTCGATAGCTCTTATTTTCTAAAATAACTACTTTACCACAGTGTTCGGGAAGGGTGTTGTAATGAACAGACCATTCTTCGATAGCTTGCAAACTTTTTGGATGGTGTCACAGATTTGGATAACCGACCAAGAGGAAGAAATTCCCTCCACAAGCAATTGATGACAATGAACTTAAGCGTATTGGGGAGGAAAACCCTTACCAAACTGTTAAAGGACTTGCATCACAAATGAATACAAGTGTATCAACAGTTTCCTGATACTTAAGACCATTGATAATGTAAAAAAGATAGATCTATGGGTAGCTCACAAACTTACTGAGCGGCAGCAGCTGAAGCGTTATGAAACTTGTGTTTTAGGCAAGAAAAAGTGATGAAAAGTGGATTAAGTATCCACAAAAGATCGGGAACAGATGCCCAAAACCAATTCGCATCCAAATAAATTATTGGTAGTCAATGGCAGGAATAATTCATTTCTCTTTTTTACCCAAAGGTGAAACCATCACATCCACTTTATACTGCAGTGATATTGATATAACGCATCAAAAACGTGTCAAAAAACAATCTGCATTGGATAATCGGAAGGGTCCTTCATTAATATATTACACCAGACCTCATGTTTGATGACAGACAGTGAAATCCTTCCTCACCCATCTTATTCACCAGACTTATCTCCAACAGATTTCCATCTGTTCAGGAATTAGGACAACTTCATTAAATATAAAATTTTTTAAAATCATTCTTGGGTCAAAAATGCATTTTCTGACTTCATTTCTTCACAAAACCCTGAATTTTTCAGTTGTGGGATTGAAAAGTTGTTAACGCATTGATGAAAATGAGGGTAAATATTTTTATTTCATAAATTTGTTTCACTATATGACTTTTCCTGTGGAAACCAATACTTCATGTGAAATGATCCAATACACTCCTTAAGTTAATTTTTTTTTTTCATTTTGTCTGGTTAATTATTATTTATTCTTGGTATTTATTGATTATTTTGATTTTAACATAATTTTATATATATATATTTTTTTTTCTAGTCCGATTATGAAAAATCTCTGGAAGTATTATGTATGTTCGTACGACGGCAGTTGCGAAGGGCAGCTACAGAAAAATATGAAGTGGAGAGAGAAGCCTCGCACCCACCCGTGCCAATACCATATTTATTTTACACTCCTAAGGTACCTAATTTTCTTATTTATTTACTAATATTTATATAAATGAGTTTTATTTGTATTAAAGTAAAATTATTGGGGTAATTGATGGCAAAAATGAAGCTTTATTTATTTTTCTATTTTATTTTTAGAATTACTCAGCTTGTTAACACATTGACTGCCAACTACGAGTTATCTCTATATTGTCTCAGACGCCAACCAACGAGATAAATCGTGGTTTGTTTACTTGGCTTCACTGGCCAAACTTAAATTGGCTTCCTAGACTGAAGTCTTGAAAAGTACTGTGGCAGTCAACGTGTTAAATACTCAAGTAGATGAAAAATAAAATTCCATAAAGTCAATTTTCATTAGTGATGGTGCAATGTTTAATTATTTATTCCAGGGTTTCGAGGTTGACCTCCGTCTCTTCGGGAAAGAAATAATGAGAAAAGCCTTACCTATTTTGATGAACATTTTAGAACGTGAAACTAGGGGATGGTTTTTACATTTTAGAGAACGGCTTATATCAGAACTTCGGCAACAGAAAAGGCCAGATGAAGAAATCGAAAAGGTATTAATATTATTATAATTGTACATCCTCTAAATTTAAGCTCATTATCAAAGTTACAAATATATTCACTTAGTCAGGTATTTGTTTATATTATACAATATCATTATATTTTTTATCAACACCAGTTCCAAGCCCTGGTGGGCCTTAAATGATTAATGTAACTTTTTTTTATTAACAATTGATTAAGGGGGTATAGTCTTGTGCAAAAGACATCACTAACCATTTACAAGGCTATAATTTGTGGGCAATTGTGAAAAATAACATTGAGTTATAAATAAAACATTAAAAAATAAAATAAAATAAATAGATACAAATAATAATTTTTAAGAAGTGAGAAAAAGAAAAGTTAATAGGAAAAAAAATTACATTTATAGATTTAATATGATAAATAATTGATTTTTAATGTGAAAAAAATTTTTATTTGAGAAAAAGAAAAAGAGAAAAATAAATAAAATAGTAATAATGTCAATAATAGAAATAGATAAGTATAGAATTTAATCGTGTACAATACAGTTATACGCCCAACATTAACCTATTCTACTCCTGTCTATATCTACACGTGTCCCTCAAATTACAGAAAACTATTGCTCATTCAAAATATGTGTATGAGAATAGTAAACAACTATCCTCGCTACACCAAAATTTCAAAAATGTTATCTGACTTTCAGCTCCTAAACATTAAAGAGTACACATGGTTATAGACACAAAACTTTATCTCTTTTACTACCATTTTTGACAACCCCATCATACAAAAAATAGGAGAAACATCACTAAAAAGATACACCCACAAACAGACCAAACACATATTATCATCAGACATAACATTAACAAAAATTAAATTTCATGTATTAAATTTTATGTATCAAATTTTATACATAGAATTAGTTTATGGAATATTTTTTAACTAAGTGTATTTTTGTTCATTTTTCCATCATTTATTTGATTTATTTTTTATTAATATAGTTGTTTGAGAGTGGTTTAGTTTCTTTTTAAAACAATCTTGATCCTTTTCTCTCAACTTTATTATTTCTTAACATCCGACGTTTCGACCTCTCAGGTCATTCTCAAGGATTCCTACAAACAGCTCCTTTTAATTACTTTTATAACAAATTTCCTTCACTTACATACTGATTTCTTTGGTCTTACCTTATTC
>NW_027105695.1:158402-178661 GCF_000696795.3 Halyomorpha halys | reverse complement strand
AAGGTAAGACCAAAGAAATCAGTATGTAAGTGAAGGAAATTTGTTATAAAAGTAATTAAAAGGAGCTGTTTGTAGGAATCCTTGAGAATGACCTGAGAGGTCGAAACGTCGGATGTTAAGAAATAATAAAGTTGAGAGAAAAGGATCAAGATTGTTTTAAAAAGAAATCATTTATTTGTTTATTTTTTCTTTTAATTGTATAGGTTTTTTAAAAATTTTCCGACTTTTTGAATACTATAAATATGTAAAAATAAAGAAAAAGGAAATCCAAATCACATAAATGTCACATATGAAAAGTATTTACACCTTTCAAAGTAATATGTATCAGTTATAGCCTTGTGGTATGTAATAATGGTATATTAAATGGTATATAATAATTAATAAAAACTATTTAAAAAAAAAAATCCAAAATCTTGAATGATCATTTCTGAAAGTAATTTTAGGAGTATGGGCCCTTTAGGCTGCCACATTCTCAATTAACATTGATTGCTTGAAACTGGAAAAATATTATTTTAAGAAATAAATGTAATAAATTTATTAGTTGATTACAATAATAATTTTTAAAAAATTAATTACTTTTATTGGTTTCTTTGATTGTAGGAAGTAAACGAAGCAGTAATGAAAGAATATTTAGATCGGGTGTTTAGCAGCATTCTCTCATGTCCCGACTTAAAGGAACTCGGTGATGGTATTCCAGAGCTCTTGGTCGAGCAGGCGCAGGCTGTCGTACTCATGCACAGGTAAAATTAATTTATTATTCCTCTAATGGTCCAGATTATAAAACTCCATTAGTAAAGTTTTTTGCGTCAGATATGAAATATGATTCAACAAAAGATGGAAAATTCTGTTGGGTCTTCATGGCGGTTTCAAAAAAATTTAAGTGATATCGATATTTAGACCATAGAACGTCTTAACTTTCAGAGTAGTCTGTTATCTTAATGATAACTTCTACAACACTATGAGAAGTCCTATAATATGACTTACTATGTCATTGGAAATGTTAAACAAAGAAATTGATCTTGATTTCACTACAACTAAAATCTAATTAAAAGTAGGCTGTGGAAGCATTCAGGTAATCAAAAATTAAAAACAAAACAAAAATATCTAAACTTTAGATATTAATCATTATAAATAATTACAATAAGTATAATTATGAAGTAGGAAACCATAATTGTATTTCACATCTTCTATTCAAAAATCTTTTTGGGGTAATGTCAATTATGACAATTTATTGCTGGTATTATTTTTACCTTTATAGGACTAGTTTATTTTTATTGTGTTATCATTAATAATTGTTGTAGGATGGCACAGAGGTAAGACACTATGCTACTAACTCCAAGGGCCTGTGGCAGATTCAAATCCAGCTGTGGCAGATAATTATCATCTTGATCTTGGGTTCTTGAGCCCTCTGGTGGTCCACCCAGTCTCATAAAATTTATAACCCTAATTGGGGAAAATCTGGCAGTTGAGCGTAATCTTGAAAAAATCACCTCCTTGTATAACGGTTCAAATTTTATATATATATATTTTAAAAAAAATTAAATCTGTAGCAGTACAAACCATGAAAAGTCAGGGGTGCAGTACTTTGTAAGTAAGTACTGTTACTACATTAACAGTTGTCCAAGGAAGTGATCTGGTCAGAATCATGCCTTACCGCCAGATTTTTACCCAACTAAAGGTTCCCTCTTCATGAAGCTGGTTGGACCCCGGAGGGCTGACTCACGACTATAGTGTAACAGAAAATAAGTATTTGCCACATTCAAACTTTTGTCTTTGGAGTTAGTAGCACAGCGCCTTACCACTAAGCCACCTGCTCCCAGTGTTTATATATACTTAAAATAATACTGGTATAATTAAATACTTTTCTAATTCAATATTAAAAAATGAAGAATATTATGTGCCATTTTCAGACCTTTAATTTCATTATATTGTCCACTTAATTCTATAATAAATTTATTGGAAATAATTATATGGTTATTTTTATTCAGGGCTGTCGAAAATATGCAGCAAAAATTGATCAAAACAAAGGAAGCACTGAAGGAAAGGTTGGAGCGCTACCATCCGGTCCGATCCCGAATAGGACCTTGGATGAAGGACAGGCTTCGGATCGCAGAGGTAAATAGAAATATTCTTATTGTTTAACCAGTTTTTACTTGATGTGACATTAACTTCGCTGCCACTAATTGTACAATCAACAATTATGCCGGAATTCGTATAACAGCCACAATAGTAAATGTTATAGCAACAACTCTCACACAGTTTCCTACAGATTAATCATAAGACTTTCTTATTTGTCTCAACAATAGCAGGCATTTATTTGTACTAAAAAATAATTATTATACATTAATTGTTATTGCAAAATTAATTGTAAAAAAAAATTAATATTTTTGTATTCTGGTTAATATTGTTGTAGTTTTTTCTTATATTTAATTTTCTCTCGGAATACTTAACAGCTGTTGTTTAATAATCTTTGTTGCAGAGTTTATTGAGTATATTTTATTGGAGATTTTAATTTCAGGAGGCTTTTATCGAAGAATGTAAGTGGAGTGCTCACGAAGAAGCGTTAACTTTATGTAATAATCAACATTTGAATCAGACTGTCTATTTCCTCCATAGAGATCTCACCTTTATGAAGGAGGTAAGAACCTTCCATTTCATCTCTTCTCGGGACACAAAATCAATTCACTCCCATATAATTTTTCTCTTCTTGTGTGTAGAACACTAGTAATAATAATAATAAACTCTATAAAATAATTATGTTATACATTTTAGAGGGAACCAGTTTTGAAAAAGGAGCTCTGTAACGACAAGACACCAACACGAGTATTTTACTGGCGCACTCACATCTGGTTTCCCAGTAATTGGATAGTGCGCCGTAGCTTTCAGGGTCATTCGGAAATCATCCCTACGGTTCTCAGTTCAACGGCTACCTCTATTACCACACCCCGTTCAGATCCTAGTCAGGTAAGTCTTATCATGAAATGTTTGGAGAAATTTACTGGTTTTATTTCGTTATATTGCATCTGTTTTAGGAATAAAATTGTAAGTTAGAATTTTTCATAAAATGAGTTAATAATAACCATAATATTCCTGGAAGTAGACGTTTTCACTGCCTTATATAGTTTATGTAAAAAAATCATTATTTTCTTATATACAAATTCATGCTAGTCGATATGGAGTAGAACTTATTTGATCCACGGTCCTTCGAGAACCAACAATTTTGCTAAGTGACACATATCTGTCCTACTTACTAATTGTTGGTTTTATGGATAACATTGTTTATGGAAAACAAAAAATATTAACAAATGCTGTTTTCTTTGCTTAAATAAAGTCACAGATATGTATCAACAAATAACATGGGATGCTTTTAAATATATCTGTTGTTTTTTTTTTAAACTTTATTTTTAAGAGTTTTACTTTAAATTTATTGATGAAGAACAGTTTCTGTCGTTATTCACTTACGACCAGGTCGTGTTTGAGAGAAGGAAGGTCTTTCTTGAAATTATGGTAGTTTTGTTAATAGGCTGCTATGAAATGGTGGGCTTAGGAATTAATTTCAAGAAGACCAAGTACTGACACTGCTCTACTTCTAGTGGACCAGGAAGCCTATTAAAAAGTTAATATTTTCAAGTACCTGGGTTCTTATTTGGATGCTGCAGGGTTGTCTGAACATAGAAACTGTAGCAAGCCTGTAGGGCTACCCGAATCCTACATACACTCCTCTGGAATATGGATATTTCTACCCAGAACAAGCATCAAATCTTCAGAAACGTAGACAATGAACTCCCCTTTATACTCGTAGATACAGGCGGTTGAGATAGATTTCTAAAGAAAGTGTCTCCATGTCCTCAGGCTGGATAGAATTAGAAACAAAGAACTTCGTTGGAGAATGGATGTGGGTGCATCAATAAATGTAACTGTAAGAGTATACCACCCAATCCAGGGAAGGGAGAATACGGATGTCTCAGAAACAATGTGGATGGAGGTAGTCCAGGAGGGAATGACTTCCCAAGGTTCATAGGATAATTCTTTAGATCGAAGCACTTTGGGCTCTATGCTGGCTAGATGAGGCCACTTTAGTTGGAATCCCTATAATGTAAAGTAAGTAAGTAGTAGTTAAAATGTAGAAATGTTAAACAGTTAAAGATTTCATAAGTATGAGGACGGACAGTGGAAGGAAAATAACTATCTTAATCTTTACTTAATTAGAACATTCTGTTGTTCCTGGTAATAAAGGTTTTTTTTCTTTCACAATTAATTTATTTTAGAAAACAGCAAAAACTTATTTGTAGCTCTATATATTTAGATATGGCTGGATAGACACCGCTTCAGAATTTATGATTTGACCATTTCGAGTTTGACTGTGCTATATATCAAGGGTTCAAAATTAATGTTGTTTAATAATCACTGGACCAGTCAGCCATCTCTTTTTAAGACAGGATAAAATTTATTTGTATTTAATTTCTTATTTTATTTGTTTCACTACATAATTTTGAATAATCTGTTTATTTTGTTTAGCCTGTATTTTTAGTTGAAAAGGAGATAGTTAGAACAACGACTACCCGTTGGCCGCTCTGGAGGTGGATCAACTACTGCCATCGTACCTGGAGCTGGACCTGGAATGCCATGTTCTTCTTTGGGGTATGCCTGTACATATTTTATTAAGATATCTGTAGAGATTCCCGTCCTAAATACAATATTAATCACTGTTTTCCTCTTGGTTTTATAAGTAGTTATTTTTTTTAAACCACTTACAATCCAAATTTTTTGATTAATCAAATGTTAATTTGATTTTTTTTGTGTGTGATTCCAGGTAGTCATTCCTTGGTGTAGCCCGGTTAGCATCCGTGCACTTCTTTGTGCGAATCCTTTTACTCCAGATTTGGAATTGTCGCAAGTGAACGGGACTTTGTTTCCAAGACAGAGTTCGTCTACACCTACCATGCTATCGTCATTGCGCGCTCTTGCGAGGCACATTTCTAAAGCGACAACGCAATTTGAATCAAAACCCGATACTGGTGAGAACAAATTCTTTTGCATCTATATGAGAGCTGTATTATCATTATTTCATAGTATTCAAATATTAAAGGAAAATTGGCCTGATGGGGATAAAAAAAGAAAGGTGCTTAAATAGGAACAGAAAACTTTTTTTGTTTGAAGTTTTTAATATTTTTTTATACTATTAAAATATAAATTTTTAGTACCTCTTTTTATTACCATCATTTTAATTTTTTCTTTCTGAAGTTATGTTTTCCATATATAAGTCAGTTATTTGTTTTATTAATTCTATAAATATAAGTTTTTTTGAATTGAAACTTCTTTACCGACATTCTACACTTAAGAAGTAATATGTATAGTTGAGTTTAAGGGTGGGCTTTCACGTTTTTCAATGTTAGCCAATTTTTCAATCTAATTTTTATTATAAAAGTTAGTCATTAAATTAACTAATGTATAATTTGACAAAGGCAGAATAGCCTATAACATTACTCGGTGATCATTAAAAACTTTTTAATGTAATACATCTTCTGGAAGAGAAGTACCAAAGCAACGCTATCTATGAGTGAGCAGAAGAAGTAACAACTACATCTCTGCCCTAACAGAGAGCGCCTCTCATGAGATGTGAAATAAAGTATTATAGTCATAAGAGATAGTTGACCATAGGAGGAGAAGATGGTTGGGGGGTGCAGTCAAAATATAACACAAATAAGTTAAAATAACTTATTTAATCGTGCCAACGTTTCGGCCAGAATTTCTAGTCTTCATCAGGGCTTAGAACAGAACAAGATAACAACCAATGAATACAGAAAATAATAAAGAAAGTATAAGCAGAATGGCATAAATAATTGTACAGAATGGAATTAATATGTATAAATATGTAACGGAGATGACAAAGTGTTTTTTTTTTTAGAGGAAACGTTACAAGTGGGTAAAAAATAAAAAGTAGAAAATATTTAAAATATTTTCTATTTTACCTTTGTCAATTCCGTTTTATATTTTTTAATTCTGAGTGTGGCCGTTCGCGGCACAGAACTCACTTGGCGGTAAGATTTCAAGCTAACAGGTTCGTTTTATGTTTTATCCTCTTTTTTTTCCTATCTTTATTTTATCCCTCTCCCCTCCTTTTCTATTCTTTTCTTAATTTTCCTTACCCATATTATTAGTTATGTTCACCATATATTGTTATTGTTGTTTTCTATATATTTTTTTTTTTTTCCTTCCATAATTTGCTTCTTCATCTAATATTATGGTTACATATTTCATTTGTTACATATATTTTCTTTCTCTCAATTTTATTTTTTCTTTCCGTAATTTTAATTTTTAAATTATTAATAAACTAAAATATTCATATTTCTTTACATTATATAACTTCAAATTTTTATTTTATTTCCTTAATTATGTTATTTTACCTACTTGTTCAGTTACCTATATATATGTTTTATTTTCCACTTCTTTCATCACTTTAATTTTATCAATTCCATTCTGTACAATTATTTACTTTATGTCATTCTGGTTATGTTTTATTTTCTGTATTCATTAGGCGTTTTCTTGTTCTATTCTTAGCCCTGATGAAGGCTAGAAATTCTGGCCGAAACGTTGGTACGATTAAATAAGTTATTTCAACCTATTTGTGAAATATTATAGGGTGATCACTAAAAACTTTTTTATATAACAGAGAGAAATAATTCGATATTAAAGTTACTAGAGTGATCACGATGAGATATAAATAAAAATATTCGTTATTCCTCTCTTTGAAGCTAATAGCTAAAGTTGCCATGGATACGACCCTTATTCATGAATGAATCATTGATAAATAAATATCGTATCCATGGCAATTTTAGCTAGTAGTTTCAACTATAGCTAAAGTTGCCATGGATACGACCCTTATTCATGAATGAATCATTGATAAATAAATATCGTATCCATGGCAATTTTAGCTATCATGAATGAACCATTGATAAATAAATATCGTATCCATGGCAACGACCCTCATTCATGAATGAACCATTGATAAATAAATATCGTATCCATGGCAACGACCCTTATTCATGAATGAACCATTGATAAATAAATATCGTATCCATGGAAATTTTAGCTATTAGTTTCAACTATAGCTAATTTTTGCCCAACTCTGCTCTCTTTCATGATTTATATTTAAAATAAAAATAATATATTTTTTTAGTTTAAATATGATAACTATCTTTTTTTTTTTTTTTTTTTAGGTTTTATAGGAAAAGGAATGACTAGGCAGCTAAATAAAACATGGAACTACATCGGTAAAGGTCTCTTTGGGACCCTCGCCATAATTTTAATCTTCCCACCGTTGTGCCTTCTGACAGTTGCTCTCTCTCTGGCCATAGCAGCTACAGCATTTATATGGTATATGATTCTCTTTTGAATACCTCTTTGTCCATTTATATCTCCCTGTAATGTCTTCTTAAATTGATATATTTTTATCTTAAAACAGGATGCCTTCTGTTACATTGGGTTTACAGATAGCGCTTGGTCTTATCTGGGACATCGATAGTCCGGATACTGAAAGGAACAGGTATTATATTTTTTTTACTTTTTTTTTTAATCTATTTTTTAAGTAATACTGTGGAATAAAAAATAATGCTTTGAATTGTAATATAGCCTTCTCAAGATATTAAATGCAAAATATCTTTACCCTTGATTGTTTTTTCTGGGGAGTGTTGTAAATAAACTATTTATTAGGAGCCAACATTTCACCCCACTTCAGCAGGGTTAAAAAGAATTCAAACAACAAAAGTAATATAACAAAGTAAGATAATAAGATAACATGGAATAAAAAAAGGAAAATAATATATGGCAAAAAATTATGTAAAATATGATAAAATTAATATAAATATGAAAAAAGTAAATTAAAGAAAATAAAAATAAGATGTACGGTGAAAAGTTTAAATAAACAAGAATTACAGAAAAGTATTAGACATATAATGAAAACGTAAATAACAGCAAAGAGAATAAAGAGAAATATAAAATCAAAATTTCAGGAAAATAATGGAAAAAGAATTTCAAAAATTGTTGTTATTTTCTATTTTACCTTTATTTGATTCTTATTTTGTTTTACGAAGAGAAGATGGTTGGGGTGTGCAGTCAAAATATAACACAAATAAGTTGAAGCAACTTATATAATCGTGCCAACGTTTCGGCCAGAATTTCTAGCCTTCATCAGGGCTAAGAACAGAATAAGATAACAACCAATGAATACTGAAAATAAAAAGGAAATGTAAACAGAATGACATAGAGTAAATAATTGTACAGAATGGAATTAATAAAATTAAAGTGATGAAAGAAGTGGAAAATAAAACGTATACATAGGCAATTGAAAAAGTAGGTAAAATACTATAATTAAGGAAATAAAATAAAAATTTGAAGTTATATAATACAAAGAGATATGAATATTTTAGTTTATCAATAATTTGAAAATTAAAATTATGGAAAGAAAAAGCCAAATTGAGAGAAAGAAAATATATGTAACAAATGAAGTATGTAACCATAATATTAGATGAAGAAGCAAATTATGGAAAGAAAAAATAAAACTGAGGGAAAGAAAATATATGTAACAAATGAAATATGTAACCATAATATTAGATGAAGAAGCAAATTATGGAAGGGAAAAAAAAAAAAAAATATATGGTGAACATAACTAATAATGTGGGTAAGGAAAATTAAGAAAAGAATAGAAAAGGAGGGGGGAGGGATAAAATAAAGATAGGGAAAAAAAAAAGAGGATAAAACATAAAACGAACCTGTTAGCTTGAAATCTTACCGCCAAGTGAGTTCTGTGCCACGAACGGCCAGACTCAGAATTAAAAAATATATAACGGAGTTGACAAAGGTAATATAGAAAATATTTTCTACTTTTTATTTTTTACCCACTTGTAACGTTTCCACTAAAAAAAAAAACACTTTCTCATCTCCGTTACATATTTTTTAATTCTGAGTTTGGCCGTTTGCGGCACAGAACACTCTTGGCGCCAAGATTTCCAGCTAACAGGTTCATTTTATGTTTTATTCTCTTTCTTTTCCTATCTTTATTTTATTCCCCCCTTCCTTTTCTAAATTTTCCTAACCGTTCATTATAATAAATAACTTCATTTGTTACATATATTTTCTTTCTCTCAGTTTTATTTTTTCTTTCCATAATTTTAATTTTTAAATTATTATTAGCTAAAATTCACATTTTTTTGCATTATATAACTTCAAATTTTTATTTTATTTCCTTAATTATGTTATTTTACCTACTTGTTCAGTTACTATATATACATATTATTTTCCTCTTCTTTCATCACTTTAATTTTATTATTATGAGCCAATAAATTCTAAGATTCTTAATTTTCAGTCTTTCCGTGTGCTCACTGTATTTTTATATTTCTCATTTTTATTTGTGATTACTCCATTATCATTATATGTCTAATACTTTTTTGTAATTATTGTTTATTTATATTTTTCACTGTACAACTTATTTTTATTTTCTTTAATTTAGTTTGTTTATTTTTATATAAATTTCCCATACTTTAGTTTACTTTATTTCATTTTATCTCATTATTTTACTTTGTTGCATTATTTTAGTTGTTGGTTCCTTTTTTTTTAGCCCTGATAGAACTCCTGCAAAGTGGGGCAGAACCTTGGGTCGTAATAAATAGTTTATTTTTTATTTGAGTTATTTTGATCACACACTAATTACACACGGTCAGTTACCGATCTTCAAAAACTTAGGTTGAGTGTTATTATTCTTTTTTTTTGTAATTAACATGTTTTATTGATTGTAAAAAAATTGATTTTTAGGTACTTGGTGATAGCTGAGGCTCTTTTATGGGATATCGCTATAAAGGGGATGCTCCAGCCATTTGCGGCACTTATGGTCGCTTTTGTTATCTGTCCTGCCTTTTCTCTCATAATACTCACGTGTAAGAAAATTATTTAAATTATATTTTTCATTTGATTGTTTTAGATACCTGATCTGATTAGCCTTGTAGATTGTTGCATTATTGCATGTTGTATCTTAAATCATTGTAATTTAATGTTTAATTAATTATAAATTAAATCTTTGTAACAAAAGTACATTATAATGCTTCATAATTAGCTTGTATTTTTAATTTATATATGCTAATTTGAAGAAGCAGTATGTGCATACGCTGCTTTATCAAATGCTTTGTTCTGCTAAGTATTTTTTTTACAAAATAAATCAGCTAAATCACTGCTTAAAACAATTGTAACTTTACTACAACATACTATATACATAAATACACTTTTTTAGATCATGTCCTTAAAGAATTGAAAACAAAATACTTTTTAATGTCAGAGAGTTTACTACAATTTCTTGTTGAATACTTACTTTAGTTGATAGGCGTTTGAGCAAGGGTTGCTCCTCCTCGGAACTCAGGTCTCAGTTCAGTTAATATTCATCCGACATTATCTTTACCCATCTTAGACAGCGTGCCCGATCCTTTTATTTACTGAAGTATCCACATTCATCTGCTGGCAAATTACATCATTTCTAATTCTATAGAGCCTGGTGACACAGAGATATGCCTCCTCCAGAAAACCATCTCTACTGCCTGCACATTTAAGTACAAACAAGTTTTAATTGGCCACATTTCAGAAGCATATATCAGGACGGACTCCACCAAGGCAATGAAGATTCAATGCTCTTGTTAGAAATTTCCATATTCTAGAAGATTGGATATATTCGGGTAGCCTCATGGACTTGCTCCACCTTCCTTCTGACATCATGCTCAGATGACCCTGTCTTATCCAAATAACAACCTAGGCACTTAAATATGTTCTTCTGTTTACAGACCTCCCTGTCCACTAGGAGTTCACCAGTAACCATGTATTCGGTCTCAAAGTTGATTCCTTAGCCCATTATTTTGGGCCCTGTTTCATAACAAAGTACAAACTAATACTATTAGTCTTGTCGATTTAACTTAATACAATTACACTGACTTGTACAATAGTAACTTATACTTTAGTACTTTTTAACTCCTATAATATCAATAATAGTCCTCTATATTATGAAAAAAAATAAGTATTAGTATAATCAACACGTTGTTTCGATACTTGTATTTTGAACTAATACTATTAGCTTTCATTATGAAATAGGGACAACTGTTCATCTTTAATAACTGTTCACTGCTGTTTTAAATGATTTATTTTAATAATTCTTCATTATTATGTTTCACTTCATAATTTTACTTAAAATATCTCTAAATTATATAGTTTGAGAGTTATTATATTTATTGAATCATGATCGAAATTAAATTTTAACTAACCTTTTTACTGTTAACCTATGCCGCCAATGTTATCATATTTGTTCATTGATAATTTCTATGATTTAATAAAAACACTTACACTATATTTTTTAAAATAAATTAATTTTTTCTGATCAGAATTGTACGTGTCTTATTTCATTGATTTCTGAGAAGAAACTGTCATGTCCACTTGATTAGTGCATGGCATAGGCTAATGATATATAGAACCAATGAAGGTATTTTTTCTTTTAAATCATCACTTGCTGCCTTTATATTGTTAAAAAATAATTATTAATTAGTTTTAAAAACTTAATCTACTTTGCAGACGTAAAATAACACGTATTACAAGTTTTCACTACCGTAATATATCTTCAGTTGCCAGTGTACGGCGATCAGCACATATTTGATTTAGACTTAATTGTTCCAGTTTCTTAATAAAAATTATTTTCATGTTTAAATATTCAAAATATTTAAATTTACAATTCAAAAACTAAAAACACTTTAAAATAAATGTCATTTATCTACAAAATGCGTCCTCTGTTGCAAAAGAATTATTTATAAATATTAAATAATTCCTAATTTAGATTTATCAAATAAATTATGACTTTTTATATAAAAAAGATATACATTTTCTTATATAGTTAAAATAACAATGTTCTCTTCACATTATTAATATTAATAAACCTTTTTAATATTTTTCATAATATTCAATACGTAATTGTTCAATTTCCAATGTCTGTTCCGTGATTTACAACAGTGAACAATTTTTGTTTTTATTCAATAAGATAAAATATCACTAAAATGCAATCAAATTATAATCTTCCACTCCAGTATTTTCAATAATTTTTGTATATTAAAGTCTGCTTTTAGCTAATCACAGAATGTTTGTTTCATAAATGATGTTTTTGCTTTGCAGAAATAGTTTATATTGCTTCAAGTACAATTATATAGTTGATCAAGTAGCTAATATTAGTGATAAAATGAGGTGATAACTTTTATTTGTACCACATTGCTACTTATAACGATATAAAATTGGTTACAGTTGGAGTTGTAAGATATTGCTTAAGGCTTGTCTGGGACTCTTTGGTTTTTCATGCCGTTATTAAAAAAAGGGGTAGAATACCTGCTTCTGACAGCGTTATTGTTAAGCGAATCGAAGGGCCTGGTCTAAATAATAATTATTTTTACCAGGTATGTATAAATAAATATTATATATCTATTGAGTACTTATTATATTCCTTTTATCGATCAATTTTTATTCTTCCGTTATTTAATTCAAAATTTTATAACAGATTAGGCCCGAGCAGGCCTTGGCAGCCTTCGAAGCAAAACTAGAACTGGATGAGCTCGCTGCGTTCCAACATCAAATGGAACAGAAGATCTTACAACCTCAAAAAGATTTTAGGTATGCTTATTTTCTAAAATGTCATTTCATTTTTTATTATTGTGGATATTTTTGGTCAGAGCTGAAGGTCCATTTAGACAATTTGAATTGATTGGCATGACAGAGGAATATTCAGCTGGCATGCTGATAACTTACTCTCGAGCAATATTAAAAGAAGGAAAGGTGATGCGCTCGGTAGTAAAATATGGTAACAAAAATTGTTCATGAATTGTAGTTTTTCTGTTTAAGTATCATCGACCTTTTTACATAAATTATTGAAAGGATCTTTAGCAAATTTGTTTTCTTAAGACAATAATGTTGATGCTAATTTATGGTAAATGACTATTTGAAGGTAAAATATTGTAATAAACAATTTAACATTGTAAAAGTTTTAATTTTTGCAGTTACCATGTTTTACGACCGAATGCCTCAATTGATATTATAGCTGATTGCATTTAAAAAAATGTTTTTTTTGTGTCTCATCGAATTCTTTTAATAATGTTGCAGTTGAAGATTGAAAACTGTGCAAATTATTATTTTATTATATCAGTGAATATCAACTATTAAATTATCTGCTGTGTTTTGGATTATAGGTATCCTGAAACGTCAAAATTTGAGGAGGTGTAATTTTGTTTTTCTTGTTTGTCTACAATGATTCATTATTGAAAATAATTAAACAAAACTTAGTCTAATCTAATGTTTATTTGCTATTTATATTTTTTTTTTTTTTTTTTATTATCATTTTGAGAAAGCAATACCTAAACACTGATGGTTTGACTCTATTTTGACTATAATGATGAGTTTTGAGGATCATCATCAAGTGACCTGTAATTGTCGAATCTACGAAACATTTTAACGCTTCATTATCATTTCTTATTAGTTTTTAAATAAAATTTGGAAGACGTCACGAGGAAGTTGATGTGCGCATCTAAACCTGTGCAATGGTGTCATTCAACTTATCTTGATCAACTTCTGTATTAATATTTTTGACCTTTTTTTTGTTAAATTTCCTTCATTGGATGTGATTCATCAGTATTTCCATTGCAATATAATTTATTTTGACATTTTAGTCAGTTTGTCACCGCTTGCTTTGGTCCATTCTCTGCTTCACTTGCGAGAGTTGGCATTTACAAATCACTGGAAAGGGAAGGCCAAGATCTGATATCTAGCCTTCAGGAAAAGCTAGAAAAGAGGAGGCGTGAACTCCAGACGGGCCTGGCTCCCAGCCTCAGGTCCAAGCTTAAGCTGACCACTAGAGATTTGAAGGTAATAAAAAAAAAGGACCAGCATTAATTATCAATTATATATTTTATTTTATTTAAAAGTTTTTATTACTTCAATATAATTTTCATCATTAATACTGTCTTGCTTTAGAATACACCCTTAAAATACCCATATTTCTCAGATACTTATTACATGCCAACTATGTTTTTAAAAATTTAATAAATTGAAAGAAAAATAGCCCAAAAAAGTTTGTTTTTTTCCTCAGCAGACTTTCTTTTTAAATTAAAAATAGATTTAGTTTATTTCATCGTTTCTCACCGCCATGGTCACTGTTTATATTTTGTTTCAATAAACAACAAATTCTTTCACCCTTGTGAAAATTACTTTCGTTAAAATTTCAAATTTTCCAAAAATATCTTCCGGCATTAATAGTGGACATTTACTACTAAGACTTAGAACACATCTGCTAAGTTCAAAAACTGCCAGAAACTGCTTACTTCTTCCACTGAGTAAGCCCGGCTGATCTTGATATACCTTTATATATTATAACGATTAGTATATATCATCATGTATATAATATTTACTGTATATCGTATATCTAATATACGATTAAAAGTTGCAAATAATTCATGATTTAAAATTATAACACAATTTAAAATAGTTTCAAATCCCAACCACATGTACTATCCTATATGCACCAAAACAAAATAAATATACAAGGGTAAATCAATATTTATCCACAATTTAGTTATATTTTAGTTTTCGTTAGTAGCACTGTTGTTTTGTGTTGAAGATGCATGCTTTGTTTATTTGTTTCAATAAATAAATACTATGCATTTCAAGCTACTAGGTTAGTTTTGTTATCGCTGTTGTACTGTTAATCATGGCTATTCCGGTCTCTATTTGCACGAAAGAAATGATCTGTTTTTTGTCGTCGGAAGGTGTATCAGGGGCTGAAATTCATTGAAGACTTTTGGTACAGTACAGTGTTTTTCCACAATGAAGTGTCTATGAATGGATTGAAAAATTAAAAAATTGTCGCACAAGTGTTACGCACAATGAAGGAGCTGGACAACCATTTGCCGCATTTACGTTAAATAGTGCTCTTAGACAGGCGAGTAACTATTGAAAAAGTGGCACATCATCTGCAAATTAGCAACGGTTCTGCTTACAAAATCATCCAAAACAACTCATACAGTTGCATAAACAAATGGGCTTGGGCACCTGCCAAAAACATTTGGATCGCTATGGTAACGAACGGCACAACTTCTTAGACAGGATTATTTCTGGTGATGAAACATAGATCCATCATTACGAGCCGGAGAGTATGGAATGGAAACATCCAAATTCGCCGTGCAAGAAAAAGTTCATAATAATAATAATAATGGACTCACAAGATCAAATATTGGAACATTAAGAGGAAAGGGGCACAACAATAAACTGCACATTACAGTGAGATGCTTACTGCCAATCTAAAGGGATTCGAAGCAAATGCCGAGGACTGCTGTCAAAAGGTGTTGTGTTATTGCACGACAATGCCCGTCTGCATACTGCCCACAATGTTGATACACTCCAGAAACTCAATTTTGAAGTACTGGCTCATTCTCCATATAGTCCAGATCTTGCCCTTTCTGACTATCACTTGTTTGATCCACTCAAAGAGGAATTGAGGGGCTGTTGATTTACCTCAGACGAAGCAATTCCTCAATGAAAGCAATTCCTGGCTCGCGACTCAACCCAAAACTTTCTTTTATGAGGGCATCATGAAGCTTGTACAATGATGGACCAAATGCTGTGTTGAAAAGCAAGGGAACTATGTCGAAAAATGAAGTAGTTGTAAGTTTCCTATTCGATTACAATAAAATTTTATAACTATAATACAGATAATAATTGACTTACCCTCGTTTATATATATATATATATATACTAGTCTTCACAATTTATATTTTTTATTATTTTCTTATATTGTCTATTTACTGTTCCGACCGTGATAACAGTTGATACTTTACTTTACTATAGATCTAAAATATTACAATATATTCTATTTCTATTTATGGAAAATTCATGACGGCTATCATATATTATTCTTTATTACAGATTGCTATTCAACAAGGAGCTCTGATGCTGGAGAGGTTCTATCCCGGACATGTCCTGTGGAGGCTGGGAACGAGTGAACAAGAGTTTTGGGACAGTAAAGCGTTGCCTCAAAATGATTGGGCCGGTTTAGCGGCTCTACTTTACTCGGATATTTTCAGCTTAGATATTCTCAGTCCTCTATCTGACACCGATACCTGTTTCAGGCTTGAGGTTAATAAATTATTAATTTTAGTTTTAGATATTTATATTAGATAAATATAGATATGTTCAAAGGTCTCAAGGTTTAAAATCATGTGTAGAACTTCATATTAAAGGTTTTGCTTTGGACCTATCAATATGCCTGTGCTGTTTGCCTCTGTTACCTCTCTAATAATATGTCTTTGGTTAATAAATTTAGCTATTCAGGTTAAATATTATAGTTATGAATTTGAGAATTCATAGTTTTATTGATTCCATCTGTATCTACTTATATTTCCAGCCTATTTATTATATCTGCATAATGTTTATTTAAGTGTCAGTTTTGTAGTTTACAGTATTGTTAATATTTTTAGTTATGTGGATTGCTTATAAAATTATGGTTCAAAGTTATGCTATGGTTAGCCAATGCCGTACAGTTTATATTCTTATGTTATTAAAAGACTGAAGGCACATAAAAAAATAAATTTTTTTTTTAATTAATTTAAATTCTGTAATTGATGGTTCAATAAGGAAACAGCTCTATTTGGCAAAGTTGTGATAAATTAAATAAAAAATCTAAATTCAGTTTTTGGGAAACTGAAGAAGAATAAGAAGCTTGTGAAGAAGTTGATAACTCGTTACCTAATTCACTATACTTATCAACTTTTTCTCGGTTAGTACAGATATATATGTTAAAAGGCTTTATAAAGAAAACTTAAAGCAAGATTCATGAAAATTGTTTGAGCTGTTGTTGCTATAGTCTACATAAAAACAGTTTTTTTTATTGTATGGGCTGTTCGATTTGGTACAAGTACTTTTATTTTTTTTGGAGGCCAAAAAAATAAAAACCAAAAAATAAGTCCACCTATTCAAGATATAAAATAAGATAAGTGCATTTTTAGGACTCGGGGCTCTGAAATGCTCAGATTCATATAAAAAGATGTTGAAAATTTTACCTTATAGCAATATTCTTCATAATGGGTAGTGACAGGAAAGTAAAAAACTACCAACAACATTGGAAAAAAACAAACGGATAGAGGGAATTCAGCTTATTAAGGAATGATCTATATTATGAATAGATAGTGACTAAAAATTAATTTAAAAACTTAATCTAACTTATAAAAGGGGAAGATGGTCTGGGTGTAATTAAAATAACTTAAATAGTAATTAAACTATTTATTGTGAGCCAACGTTTCGTCCCACTTTGTAGGGCTTTCTCAGGGCTAAAAAATATATAAACAACTAAAATAATAGGGGTATTCATGATGTGTTAAATGTAAAATGTTTTACTATGTTAAATGTTATAAGTATAGGATTGTGAGCTGCCCTATTTAAAGTCATGTTAAATGCATAAGAGTTGCTAGCGGATTTTCTGAGCAACTTGCTCTATAACTGTTCCTTCCAGAACTTTATATTATTGTTTACTTTTAAGTTAGTAAAGTAATTTATTACAACATGGCTAAAGTGAGTTAAAAGTGGAAGTTGTGTTAGTTTGACCACTGAGTGCCTTTTTGATCTTCTAAGTTGTGAGGAAGAGAATCAAGATGAGCTAATTGACAACTGTCATTACATTATTATTACTGTCATCCATTGCTTTATTAGTTGTAAAAACATCCAAAACGATACTAACACAATCAGAACACAAACTACGAGCAAGTAATATGTATAATACTACATTGCTTGCTACTACGACAACAAACAAAATGGTAAGGAGCTCAGTTGGGGCCTGTTGCATGACGTCATTCTCCATTTAACAGACTCTCAACCATGTTATATGTTATATCGTTTTAACGCTGTAAAAGAAGGAAATATTTCTCCATTTAACATCCTTTAACATGTTACGCTAAAGATCATGAATACCCCTAATGTAACAAAGTTATAGAATAAATAACATGAAATGATAGAAAAGTAAGAATGATTTAAAATATGTGAGCAAGTTGTATAAAAACAAACAAGTAAATAGAAGAAGAAAAAAATAAGATGTACAGTGAAAAGTATAGACATAATACAGAAATAGCACAGAAATAATAACAAATAAAATTGTAGGTAAAAAGGAAATATTAAAATATAGTAAAAACTAAAAGACAGAAAATAAGTTCAATAAGGATAAAATAATGGTCTAGAAAAAAGGAAAATAATTAATGAAATAGGACACCCACCTTTAGGCGAATGCAAGGTATCAACAGGGTAAGGGAGTGAAAGAATTTGATGGTTAATAAATAATGTTATATTTGAAAGCAAAAACATATAAAATAATTTGAAATATTAGCTTATAATAAATTGCTTATTTATTATTTTAGTTCTTTTAACTGCTCTCAGACCATCTTACTTTTATATATTATGCACAGTCAATCAATGATCTTCCTATTAATCTAACTTAGGTTGAAGTATGATATTTAAAAATATTATTTATTTTCTGGCAGTTAGTTATTCAATAAGTTTTAATTTTTGTACTTTTCTCGTTTTCTATAGGCCTCTCCTCAAACTGACCTTAGTAGATATCGTGAACTCGTTCGAGGAGCCGGAGGATTAGACCTGTTGGGTCCCGTTTATGCTCCACGAGCCAATATACAGATCCATTCGCCGTTCCTTGATGTCTCCTCCTTTAATCCAAGACATCGACCTATGCATGTCAACTCTTCAAAGTCGAGGTAATTTTATACTGAAGTGAATATATTTTTTAGACCAGTCTTATAACCTGTACGAGTGATCTATTGGCTGCTGTTCTACTTGGCCAGATTTCAATAAAATATTTGCACAATTTTTTTTTTAATGTCATAATTATAACATGAGTGAGTAACTTTCAGTATAATGGAGAGGGTAAGTTTCAGTATAATGGAGGGGGTAAGTTTCAGTATAAAGGAGTGAGTAACTTTCAGTATAATCGAGTGAGTAACTTTAAGTATAATGGAGAGGTTAAGTTTCAGTATAAAGGAGTGAGTAACTTTCAGTATAATGGAGAGGGTAAGTTTCAGTATAATGGAGGAGGTAAGTTTCAGTATAATAGAGGGGGTAAGTTTCAGTATAATGGAGAGAGGTAAGATTTTAGGCTGAGTGACACCAGAAGGCAGGGTCTATTCCTTTCCTAGATGTGGATTCTGATATGCTATATTTGACAGTTAAGAGTTGCTGCCACACTCCGTATGCCATTTCTGGCTGGGCAGGAGGATTTAAAAACATTTTAAAAAAATTACTCAAAGCATGCTCACGTTTTGTTGTTATTTTTTTAATTACTATTAATTCTAAGTCACTTTTTCATTGTAAACATTAAATATTCTAGAAAATAATGTTTACTGTTTTTACTTTTTTTTTTTAATAAATAACTTTATCCATTATATTAGAAACAATTTTTTATTAACTGTTCCTAGAAAACATTATTAGAAAAAATTTACTAAGTTAATTAAATTTTACTTTTTAGAACATTAAGTATATTTTAGGATCTTTAATATTCACATTGAAATGAGTCAACAGAACAGAGTTAAATTGATTAGTATGAATTTCTTAAGAATGACTAAATGGAGTTTCATTATAGATATACCAAATTATTAGAAATAATATTTACAACTTCCATTCTCTTCACATTAGCGATTAAACGAAAAGTTTTACAGATAATCACATTAATGTGTAAAATCGCTATTATCTTAAATGTAAAGTTGCCTTCAAGGGACGTGGCCTAATCCACACCCCTTAGTCTCATTTTTGCTTAGAAGGATAGTAGGGTTATGGCACCCTCTAGTTCTATATTTACTTGGTTACAGTGTTGTGATATTTTTGATTTTTTTATCCTAGTTGTTATTTGTTGTCTTAAGATGTTTTATTGGTATCTGTCATATTTCTCTTTGGTTTTTATCAATAATTTTTATTATGATGTTGACCGTGGATATTATATGTAAAGATGGTAGTGTAGTCAGTGGAGAACACAAATAAGTTAAAATAGTAGAATTTCAGGGCTACTATTACATGATCTATTGAAATGTTGTCCTGAAGAAGGTGAGAAATTGTAACAAACTGTTGGTACTAATAAAAAAAAGTTTAATTTATTTGGATGTTTCACTGACCACACCCCCAACCATCTTTCCAAATTAATTTTTGTTATATATT
>NW_027105695.1:155002-157482 GCF_000696795.3 Halyomorpha halys | reverse complement strand
TCAAAACTGAAGTAAACAATAACATAAGGGTCTGGAAGGAAGGTTATAAACATAAAAGCTTATACAACAAGTTGCTGAGAAAATCCACTAGGGACTCTTATGCATTTAACGTTTAACATGACTTCAAATAGGGCTGCTCACAATCCTATAGTTATAAAATTTAACATGGTAAAACATATAACATTTAACACAACATCATGAATACCCCTAGTATATATTTTTTCATGGTTCGTTACAATATGCCAATAGCTTTGTCTTTTTCTGGAGAATAAGAAAAAAATATTACTGATTCAATTAATTGGTTTTTCATTCAATAAAAATTTTAAAAAAATTTTTAGAAAAAGCATTTCATATTTGTCTCAAGGTACCAAATACTGTTTTTCAAAGAAAAGAAAATTAGAAATTTTACACCATGATTTATTTTTTCTTTTTTTTCTGTTGACTATAATCGTTCATAACTCCTATGCATTGTTTCCAATTCCTATGTTAGCATTTTACTATTGGAAAGCTGAATGCCTCTCCTCTTTTAACCAAGAACAACAAAATTTATATCTAAAGCCCAAGTAAAGGCAAAATATTAGTTTCAAATCAAGAAAACTTTTCAAATGTTTTATTTTAAATCTCTAGTTCTAATTTTTTTAATTAGATCCAGTTTGTACCCTTTGGTGTGCAGTCTTTAGAGCCCTAAACCTCTGCCAAGTTTGTTGTTGATTGGTTGATGTTCATTCTATTTTTTTGATTTTTCAAAAAAAATTAAAGGCAAAAAGTTTAGGCCAGAAAAATTTATTTTCATATTTTGTCGAAAATTTGTATCGAAGGGTTTTCTTGGGTGTTAAAAACGAATATCAACTTTGTTTCACTCTTAAAAAATCTTTTACCACACTTTGATAGGTCAGTCATTCTAAATTGTTTCAATAAAGTACTCATACTGAAGGACAGTGAGGGTTATTACATAAAAACTTCGTATTTTATGTAGTATACATGTGATGTTATCATAGATAATCAAATTGTATAAAAGAATAAGGAACAATCAACTAAATCAGACCAGTGTTAACGACTATACAGCGAAGTTAGCTGTTAGCATTTATGTTACTATAGTTGTTATGGCGGGTAGGGGTTCAAAAGGAACCTTTATTAGCCCAACCGTGAAAAGAAAATAACTACCAAATTGTGTTATTATTGTATTTTAAAATAAGTGAACATAATAAAGGAAAACAAAATATAGAAAATATACAAACCAGAAAAAAAGAACAAAGCAAACTTAAAACTATTACAAAAATTAAATGAAGGTTGAACAAGAGCAAAAAAAAATCCTTTTATATCAACGAGGGTGATTGATAGGGTCCCTGCTATGGGTAGATTATGACCTGGTGACGGTAGTTTTGAAAAGACGTATGTCTGCCCGCCTTGTCCTCTTGGAGAATGAGACGACGTGGTCCGCTCACCATGGCTAAAATGATTAAGTTGGCGAAGATGGCCAGAATGTTGGCAACTACAAGTGCTTAGTGAGGAGACGATGGAAACGATATATGCACACACTGAGACATTATGAAGTTATCTGTCTATTTTTGCAGTATAAAAAATAACAAAGAGTAGTTGTTTTGTTTTTTAACGTAATAAAAATCATATGTTCATGTAATCGATTTTTGGACCATATGTTGGCCGCAACAATAGTTATTGTCTTATCACTTCATCTATATACTAATTGATATCAAAGTTTCAATAGTGTTCAATTAATGTATATACATCCTCAAATATAGCGATAGTGAAGCATTGCTGGGTCTAATAGTTTATTATAAAGATAATGTTTGATTACTTTTCAATTTTAATAACTTTTTTATCTTCAGAGTTATGAACTCTTAATGATTTTCTTTAGTGAAAAGGGGATTAAAAATCATCTGATTACTCTCACATCTTAAGAGACTCCCACACAGAGTTGGGCTAAAATTAGCTATAATTAAAACTAATAGCTAAAATTGCCATGGATACGATATTTATTTATCAATGGTTCATTCATGAATAAGGGTCGTATCCATGGCAATTTTAGCTGTAGTTTTATCCATAGCTAATTTTTGCCCATCACTGCTCCTACGCTCCTACGCAGCCAGTCAGAATGACAGTAAAACCAAGTTCAGATTGTAAGCTTAATACAAATTAATTCTGAAATTTAATCATTTAATATTTGAAGTGGAAGGAATAATGAATAAGTGGAGGACAGGGCTTTCATCCTCTTCCAGAAAATATTTCCAATTCTCTTTTCTTTTTTTTTCTGAAAATGAGAAGAAAAAAAATTGTATAAATAAAATACGGTCTGGGCGTGCGGTCAGCAAAGAAACAACATAAATAAACAAAAAATATTTATTTATACCGACGTTTCGACCTGATTTTCAGGTCTTTGTCAGGGCTATAAAAACAAAAAGACAACAACCATCATTTAGAGAAAAAAAAAAATTATATAAATAAAGATATTAAAAATAAAT
>NW_027105695.1:144428-154952 GCF_000696795.3 Halyomorpha halys | reverse complement strand
TGGACAAGACAGTAGTAGATTGATTACATTATTATTTATATACATATAAATGTGAGCAACAAATAAATGATACAGTGGAAAGAATCTATAAAGAATTAGCTAAAGAAATTGGAAAGAACATTGTTATAAATTGCAGGAAAAGCCGCTAGAGTGCAGGTAGGCAAAAGACGTTATATAAACAGAAATCTAAAGGTCAAAAGATCGTAGAGATAAAATAGTCGATATGAGAGTAAAAACAAAGAAAAAGAAGAAAAAAGACCAACATAAAAAAATATTGATACATTTTATTATTTTTTATTACCTTTAGATTTCTGTTTATATAACGTCTTTTGCCTACCTGCACTCTAGCGGCTTTTCCTGCAATTTATAACAATGTTCTTTCCTAATTTCTTTAACTAATTATTTATAGATTCTTTCCACTGTATCATTTATTTGTTGCTCACATTTATATGTATATAAATAATAATGTAATCAATCTACTACTATCTTGTCCATAGTTAGTAATCAACTAATTTATATTTTCATTCCATTATTGTGTATATTTCCAAATTTTTATTCCATTATTTATTTTATTTTATATATTTGTATTTATTTATTTTTATTATCTTTATTTATATAATTTTTTTTTTCTCTAAATGATGGTTGTTGTCTTTTTGTTTTTATAGCCCTGACGAAGACCTGAAAATCAGGTCGAAACATCGGCATAAATAAATATTTTTTGTTTATTTCTTTGCTGACCGCACCCCCCAACCATCTTCTCCAATCAATAATCTATGGTCAACTATATACACCTCATTATAAATAAAATAATTTGTATCCAAGTCTCGAAGTATTTTATTATTTCATTACAAATCCATTTTGGCCAATTGGGTCATCCTCAAAGACAATCTTTTAAATAACCATTTTTATTACACATTCATTTTTTACAAACAATTTTATTACTAATAAATTAGTGTATGTTAAATATAATTTTACACCTCACATCCAATAATTTTAAAACGTTTTATAGGATATTCTGCCCAGGTTATTAAGTTCAGTCAAATTAATCTATAAAACAACAGGAAATCACATTAATTTATTAATTAGCTTGTTTTAATTACCTATTTTGTAACTTTCTGTTAAATTTTAAAACTTTTAATTACAGGTTAATTTTACACTATTATCAACTATCTTATCAAAAAAATATTTTTACCTTCGATACTCTCAGATCAGGTATAATTGATTTATTTCAAACTATATTGTTATACCTTATTATATCAAAATTCATACCAAGTTAATTTAAATGTATCATAAAATTTATCCATATTTTTCATAAATTAATTTGGTTTAAAATATCTGCATAGTATTGGTTCAAATTTCTTGTGTCTGTTTTAAAATTCACTATATAATTAATGTTTTCTGTTATATAAATAAACTCAAGTATTTTTCATTTGGACATATTATTTTCTCAAAAGAAGGTATTTCCTCCACTTCCAGAAATTCTAGTTCTTCGCTGACCATACCCCCAACCATCTTCTCCTCATTATATAAATTCACCGTCAAAACTTTTAACTCATCATTAATAAGAACAGATAGTTTATTTCATAAAATAGTCTTTTAACAAATAATCGTTATTTCAGAAATGATCATTCTGTGAAAAAAAAAAAACCTTTAATTTATTTAATAAGTGTACAGGTCTAATCTGAGCCATGCTCTTGCAGATATTTGGGACACAAGACTTTCTTTTAGAATGATTATTTCATGGTTTTTCTTTTACCTCAATCCTTTCAAAACATGTATAGTTTTGTCAGTTGTTTTTAATCTGTGTTTACATTTGACTTCCAGGGGCCTCGAAGAGGGTGGCGATGATGTGAGCGGTGGTGTTGCACGCTATAGAGGAGGTGGAGGAGGGAGCTCTGAAACGCTGAGCTCCTGCAGCTCAGAATCTAAAGTAGGCCCAGCGGAGCCGTGGGCCGATTGGAGCAAGCGAGGGACTACCGTCAGGGTCGACCTGGCCTCGCCAGAAGATATTACTTTGGATTCAGATTCGACACGAGTCGGTTTCGGCTCAGCTTATGGCACAACTGTTTAAAGGCGTTAATTGCTTGACAGTAAATATGTACAGGAAACATAATTGATAAGTTAAGGTAAATATTAATAATAAATCAAAATAATAGTTAAATAGTATTGTTTCTAAAATGTTTAGAGCTTTCCAATGGCTCTTATATTCAAATACTCTTATTTTCAGTAATTTGTTTTCAACCTGGGTAAATATTTTTCCTTAGTTAATTATCAAATTCTTTCCTAGTTTATTTATATTTATCAATTTAATTATTACTACTAACAATGAGATAGTTAATTTTTATAATAATTTTAATTTTACTATTATGTAACTATAATTATTATTTTACTTTTGATGTCTTGAATCAAATTAGTCACTATGCCATAGAAAACAAGCTGAATGCAGAGAATACTAAGGTTGTTGTAATAGGTTCTAATCAACTCTTTAAGAATTTACTTTATATCCCAACCCTGTTCCTAAATAATAACTCTATAAAATTCAATCCAACTATCAAAAACCTCATAGTCATTTCTGAACAAAACCTTTTCTGGAAGAGCCATGTCTCTATATCTCCCGTTGTACCCTTTCCACCTTCAATCGCCTAAACTACCTTCCCCAACTATTACCTTTTGAAACCTGTAGACTCCTAGACAAGTTCTTGATATTCCCCCACTTTGACTACAGTTGTACGGAATAGAGAGTTTCTCTGGAGAACTTGAGGCTAAACTAAAATGTTTAATAAATTACCTTGTACAATTCATCTTCCTGTCATCCCTCCACCTCTCAATTTTATGAAAAGTTGATTTGGCTTTACCCCTCCTACTGTTGTTGTTATTTCCTTGCATCCTTCCTCTACAAAGTTATCTAATCCAGCCATCTATCATACATCTCTAGTCTCTTTCAATTCAAATTCTCTAAATACTCATTGTCGATCTTCAGATTTATATATAACAGCCCACCGAACAGCTTTTGACCAATTTTTCATTATTGGATCATCCTTCCTACGGAACTTTATCCCTACTTTCACTTGTTGTTCCAGAACCCTTCCTGCTTCAAATCCCACGTATTCCTTCACTTCATATCCATCCAGACCCAAGAGAAGTGAAATTAATATGGTGTTCAACCAATATTTGTAAATTGATTAATATTTTATTTTATATATTTTTTGAAACATTCATTTGAATTATTATTTTATCCTTTAATGCACTGTAAATAGATGTTCTTATCACTCATTTATTTGTAAAATTGGAAGTTAACATACTTTTTCTTTTTTTCTCTTTTTTTTTTTAATTGTTTCATTATTACTATATATTTTTTTCAGTTTATTACTATAAGATGTAGTATTTTAATTTCATATTATTTTATTTATTATTATTTATTTTAAATGAAATTCAAATTTATTTATTATTATCATTTAAGGGACTCTTCTCAGAAAAATAAAAATTATTATATATGAAATTCATATAAGATGTAAGTAAATTTGATAATTTTAAAGGCAAAATTATTTCACTGATTTTAATTAATAAAATGTTCAACATTACAGCTTAAACGCCTTCTTCACAAACACAGATATTTTCATTGCAAAGTATAGGGTCTGTCCGGTCAGGTATCAGGGTCTTCTTACTGTCCGGAACTGTATGGAGATGCGGTTGTTGGAACTGAGCTATAGTATACCTTAGGGACTCCAAGATAGAGGAGGCTATAAAAGGTTTATCGACATCGTCCTAGTTGTTCTCTAAATCAAAATCTGCCTATTATTCTGATTTTTAGTGTGGTTGAATCAATTTATATTTCCAAAAATTTAAATAATACAGTTAATATGAACGTACATTATGTAAATATTTAGTGACTAATTAAAATTTTTAACCTAAATAATTTAAATGAGGCATATTAAATTCAGCAATAAATAATATAAGCTGGACAGATTAATATGCAGGATATTTTGATTTAGAGAGCTGTGGAATAGCAGCCACAGCTATCTTGATAAATCTTTTATAACCTCCTCATCCTTGGAAATTTGAGTCCTTAAGTCTTACTATAAGTTTGAATTTAAACATTTTTTTATAAATATATAATGTCTAACAATTTTACTTCATTTATTCTTATATTAAATAGTGAAGATTGTCTGACAGTAGTGTTAAATAGTCCAAAAATATTCAAGTATTAAAGTACAAAGATGAGAAATACCAGTCATACAGATGAAAGAAGTATTAAATGTTTGTCGATATTCATGAGTAAGAAGAAGCTAATGTGGTTGGAACAGACTCTGAAAAATGTTGTGTATTATAACCTAAACTTTAATAAAGGGGAAAAGAAGTAAGCATGCAGAGATAGAAATTTTCCTTCTTCAAAGGCAGTTAATATTGTAAACTATCCTAAAGGTTTCCACAATAGTCGGGTTATCAAGGATAGTCTGTTCCTGTTAAAATGGTTTCCTGCGTTTTGGGGGGATCCAAAGTAAACATTTATCTTATTATTTAATATTAGTGAAATAATTTCGCCTTTAGAATAAAAAAAAACACTAATATATTAATGAATACACATTCATGTATATATTTTTTTATTACAGGTATTAGGAAGCAGACGGGAGAGAATAATAATTAAAGAAAATAATGATGGATATTGTTAAAGAAACGAGGAGAACTGACTTCATCTTATGCCGGATGATTTGCATAATGTCATGTAAATTTGTAAATGAGTTGCTAAGCACCCTTAGAGCAATATCAACGGTCTCTCTTTTAAAATTAGAGTTTTACTTTTAAAAGATTATATTTTCGACAGATATGCTATTCTATTGACAACAATTAGTCTGCTGCATTTCAAATTATTTATTTTTTATTTAATTTATTATTCGTTTATTTGTTTTATTAAATGTGCACTTTTCTATTTACTTTTATACTGTGTAAATATAATTTAGGATGTCCATATTGACTTGTTTTTATGTCATATTTTAGAACTATTCTAGAGCTTTATTCATACGTAATACACCTGTGATTGTTTTCCATGGCGTTTTAATAGTCTTCGATTTTCATGATATGATACCTTTAGTTTATTTTTATTATTAATATAATTCAACCCCATAAAATTTATGAACTATAGTTTTAAAAATATTTCAACAGCCATGAAAATTTGATAAATGTAAGTTCCTTTTTTTTTTTTTTTAGAGTATAATAATCAGAGACTGAACTTTTATGGAGTAAATAATGCGAAAAAAATCTAAAATATTTATTTAAATAGTGATACTTTTTTGTTATATTATGAATAATAGAATTTCTGATAATAAAATAAAAAATAATTCTTTTCCAAAATCATAGTAATAATTGGTAGGGTATGGAAGAACTCAATTGTTTTTTACCTGAATAAAATAATAAGTTCTAAAAACTTTTCTCAATTTGTAAAATACAATAAAACGAACAATTAGCTTTAGGAATGTTAAATTAATTATATATATTTTTTAGTTTGTTTTTTTTATTTTAGTTATAAACCAATTAATATGGAAATAAAAAAAATATATTTAACCCTTAAGTAGGCGCTCCTGTTCCTATTACGTGCATGCACAAAGTACACAATACTTTTTGTCGGAAAAATATATTTCCATCAAGTTTTTTTTTTTCCTGAAAATTTTAAAAATATTATTTATTTATTTGTCCTTGGATGAAGCTGCCGTACAAATAGAGTTAGCCACAATGTATATGAGTAAATATTCTACATTTGTTAGTAATTATGTTCAAGGAAATGTAAAACCCTAATCAAAATTATGATAAAAACAATAACTTCTACATCCATTTGAGTAGAATATATGTACGATTATACAACTATCTTAAAAAAAAAAATATTAAAATTGATAAACGTGTTCTATGTTATGAAGAACTTAATGTAAATAAATACTAACTCTTACATATCCAGTAAAAATCAGTATAAATTATTTACTTGTGTGACCTCCTCGCTAAGCTTTTGCCAGGTGTTGTGGCAACTGTGTGCTTTCCAGTTCCTCATTCCCAGCAGTATTCAGGCATTCTGTGCCTCACTGTCCTATCTCAGTTTTGGTTATCTTCTACCAGTAGCTCGGTCGAAGTTTCCTTCTAGAATTTGTCTTAGGATATCATCCATATTCCGGGCTATATGTTGGACCAAGCAATGGCATCCAATCTTAATAAAACTGATGCTCTTAGCTTCCTCAAATAACTCTTGTATTTCCAAAATTTTTCATAGGATTTATTTTATTTTATTTGTTGGGGAAATTTATTTCAACCAAGTTCTTTTTTCTTGTAAATGTGAAAGAAGTATAAATTACTGTAATTTCTAAATTTCACTATATTTAATTTATTATATAATTAAGAGTAAATAATTATCACTTATTTAACGGAATTTGTTTGATATATATTGAGTGAAGCTACATCTGTCCTGATATTCTTTCTGATTCTCATATATATATAAAGAAAATTACCAGGAACATAAGCCTTTTTTCACATTTATCTTTAAGTTCATCCAAAATATTTCGAACCCATACCGATTTGATCAATTTTTGCATGACTTAGGAGGTTTATTGTCGCATCGGTTGGGAGCCACCTAGTGCTCACACATCATATTAACATAAATCTCACTTATGTTGGTCAATTTTTTGTTTTTTTCGCTTTGCTCCAAAACTATTATTCCTAAGAATTATATGATCTCTTCCCAGTTACATCCTATATATCCATATCATAAGAAAAACAATGATAAATTTGCAATAAATAATATCCAGATCTGATAGTTTAAAAATGAATCACTTTGGGAAAATTTAGTTCCCGGTTTCCCTGATATATTTTTTTAGAGGTTGAATAATTGTAATTTCAAAAATTATTATTACTATATAAATAATTACTCTGCCGCAAATGATAGTCACAATAATTTTCTGTTTGATAATGAATTATATGGTAGTTTAAATTAATGTTTTATTTACTTTTTTCCATTATGATGAGTAATACAAAAAAAAAAAAAAACGAACTGTTTTTACTATTACAAGGAAAATAATACATCTGGTTCATCGAATAAATCAGTGGTTTCCAACAGGAGTTCCACGAGCCTCTTATGGGTGTTCCGTGAAATAATTTAAGTACGGGTCATTCTAATCAACCCAATTTTGAACCTTACCATCTCAGATTTTCTTAATATTTCGTACAGGTGTTGTGTAGGTACCCTAGACTTTGCTGAAAAGATTAATCACTTTATTTGTGTCAAATGATAATGTAGGGGTTCCACTATTTTTCTATTTCTATCAAAAGGGTACCTGCATAAAAAAAAAAAAACTAACCATTGGAATAGACAAATAAAAAGAAATGAGTGGCTCACTCTATGCACTATTGTGTGTACTTAAGGGTTAAACAGAAGTCACAAATTAAATTAAAGATGGTCGTTGGGTGGGGTCAAAAAAGGAACAAAAAATAGTTAACAACTATTTATTTCCCGACGTTTCGCCCCCACTTTGTAGGGCTTCATCCGGGCTAAAAAAAAATACAAAACAAAATAAAATATTTTGACAATGTAAGATAAAAAGATATGAAAAAGTGAACTAAGGTAGGGTTGAAAATTATGTAAATATACATGAAAAGAAAGTTATATATAATTTTTTATTATGACTATAATATAAATATATTTATTTATTATATATAAATGAACAAAAATAAATAACATAAACTATTTAGATTTTTTTTAATTATTAGAAATACTTATTATTGTACATCTTATTTTTATTTGTTTTGTTAATTTTTAAATAGTTTTCTTTCATGTATATTTACATAATTGTTAACCCTACTTAAGTTTACTCCTTGAATCTTTTTGTCGTACATTGTCAAATTATTTATGTTGTTTTGTATCTTAATGTATAATTTATAAACAAACTTGTATAACATCGGCAAATAAATAGTTGTTAACCATTTTTTAACTGCACCCCCCCCCCAACCATCTTCAAATTTTGAAAAATACATTCAATAATTTTTGTATATAAATTAAAGATGTATAGATAGTTATTAGATCAGATTAAAATGAAGAATATGTAAAAAAGCCTTTTTAATTTATTTTTTTAAAATATCAATAAAAATAAATTTAAAAAATAAGATAAAGAGAAAATAAAAGTAGGAAAACCAAAAAAGGCCATAAAATTCCTGTCTCTGGTAATAACGTACATCTCTGTGCAAAAGTTATTTTTACTCTATTGATTTTTTTTATTATTTTATTTTACAAATTAAATAATCAATTTTTACTATATTATTATTTTTTGCTAATTAAATGATACTCTGAACTTAACCCAATTGCTACAGACTATGGTTTTATTTTTCGATTACTCTCAATATATTGAATATATATATACTCTTAATAAATTATGATTTGTAGATAAAGAATACTCGAAAAAGAGTTTATGAACAAAATCACACATTGTAGCGAATGGGTTTAAGAAATTCTCTAAAATCAAAAATTTATTAATTTTAATGTAGGTTTGTCACTATCAAATGTTTTTATAATCATTAATGTAATGTGTTTTTATAATAATCTGTTATTTATTTCCATTGTTTTGTTTATTAACATAGTTATTTACTAACGATAAAATGCTTCCAGTTAAAACATTTTGATTAGTATTGTCTAATAATTACTTTTATTTGTACATGCATGACTTATGTAAATGATAACAAGTGATTGTGCTTTGAAACAATAATTATGTAATTTATAATTTTATTGTGTTTGAAATATCGTTATAAATGGTCATAATATCATGTTTATATATAAAAATCTTTAATCATAGATTTCTAGCACAGAAAACAGATGATCTTATAAATTAGTGTACTCTTTCATTTTTAACCAATGAGAGAAAGGCACTTAATATTTAAACATATAGTATAATTATTTTTATAATTGACGAGTTAGCTTTTTAATTTATTTTATTTTATCGATATATATATATGAGATTGATAATTAACATTCGCTATTTAAATAATTGAATCGTTTTATGACATATCACATTGCAAAAGTAGGTTTAGTTAATACTGTTCTTTTCAATATGATATCCCAGGTGGTTAAATATAATTCTCAATAAATATTTAAGAATTAAACTGCAAAATATTGTTTTAGTTTTAATTTTATGGCTGAATGATTATGAGATGCTGAATTTTTATGCATTACAAAAAAATACTAAAATATGCAATTTTTTTAATCACATTTATATTTGATTCGGTGGAATTTATTCTTCTATAGAGTTTTATTAGTTATACAGGACTTAAGCGCATTAACTCATGTGAGCTTGCCCCCAAATCATCACCTTAATGTCTAACAATACTATCGACATAAACATACACTTTTTTAGAAAATATCTCAAAACAACAAATGGAAATATTAAGTACTATTATATATATACACACACATATACATATATTAAATTTTGTTGTTGGTATTTTTGTATAACTAAAAATTGAATTAAAACTCTGACATTAAACTGTTATATTATATATATAAAAAGATCTAGATGCAAATCAAATTATTATTTATAATAGTATATTAAAAGTAACAGACTATGGAAAAAATTGTTACATTCATAAATATTTGAAATTTATAAACAAAAATGTATAATAGATATTTGGTATTTGGTGGGGAGAACAAGTCCGCCAAGTGGTCCTAGTGGTCCTTTTTGCCAACCCCTGGCGGCTACCTGAGTTGCCTCGGCTTACTAACCAAGGTGGGAGTGTCAATATTTATTTTTCGGGACTGAAGAAAATTTAAATTCAGTAATCATGTTTTTTCCCTCCCTAAATCAGTTTTCTATCAATAACTAGTTTCATTTTCTCCATATATTGTCTATTTATGTAATACTGAAAATTATATTTTTTAATTTAGGAAACTATTAGGCAAAAATGAGGCTTTCCGACGTAAAACATAGTAACTGCAAAAATAAAAACATTTAATATTTTATATTGGTTTTTAATTAAAATATTTTACCTCCAACCAGTAGTGACTTACCATAACTTTTTTTTTTTTGGCCAAGACTCCCATTGGAGTCCTATACTGCCTAATCGTGGTTGGGGGTCAAAGTTCTTCATTTTGTGGGTCCGCCACTCAAGGTCCCAGGCCGGATTTGAACCAGCACCGCCAATAAACATCAAATTGTGATTGTGTCTGTCTCAGTCAGTGTACCACTGAGCTACAGGCAGCCCTACCATAACTTAATATCAACATTATTATCTTAAGAAATAAAATTTCTTAGAAATTCTTTCAACCATGTATTAAATCAGCCTTTAAAAAGCCACAGTGATGCCCTAAACTGCAATTTACGAAAAATATCAGTTACCTTGTTTTAAGATCAAACACCTCAAATATTGGAATAAATTATCAAAAAAAATTGTTATTAGATGACCGTTTGTGATGATTGTAGAAAGATGGTCTTGGTGGCGGTTAAGAAAGGTGTAAAAAGTATTAGAAAAAATAATTATTAGTAACCGATGTTTCGCCCCACTATG
>NW_027105695.1:131919-144378 GCF_000696795.3 Halyomorpha halys | reverse complement strand
TTGAAGAAAACTAATTCAATCTGCCTCAAACTAAGGGTATTAAGTATCAGTGTTCAAATATTCATTCATATAACATATAGAGAATTAGAAGAACAAAAGAAAAAAATATATATAAGTGCTAACAGTTGTACCCACTGAATTAAAAATTTAATTATAAGATAAGATATAAAAAAAAAAGAAAATACTATTATGATTTTTTGTATAAATAAAAATAACGAATCTATATTTAAAATGTAATAAGATAAAACTAATAATAATTTATGTTCAAGACAAGGAAAATTAAATTTGAGTTACTCGGACTGAGCCTAGAATAAAGAATTCTATTCTTTACATACCTGATGAAGCCCTATAAAATGGGATGAAATGTTGTTTACTAATAAATAGTTTTTCAGATGTTTTCACACCTTTCTTAACCAACTTCCGATGACTAAAATTACTATTCAGTTTTAAACGGGTTAGTGTTTCCGGCTTCTAACGGTTTAAGATTTCTGATCTCTACGAAAAGATAACTAAATATCTAAATCTAGAGCAGAGATGGGCAAAAATTAGCTATAGTTGAAACTAATAGTTGCCATGGATACGACCCTTATTCATGAATGAACCATTGATAAATATATATCGTATCCATGGCAATTTTTGTTATTAGTTTCAACTATAGCCAATTTTTGCCCATCTCTGATCTAGAGATAATTTTTTTTTAATGTTATGGATATAGTGATTTTACTTTTTATAAGCAAATTTTTATGATAATAAATTCTTTGGAGCTTAATCTTTTTAATATTTTAGATTGGAAAAACTAGAAAATCTTGACTTAATGTGTTTCACATCTAACCCGACGATATAATTAAAGGAAGATCATTCAAGTGATGGTGAAATAACAACATTCAAAAACGGCGAAAAAGCTATTTATTAGACAATTACATTTCAACCCTCAGTGGAGGACTTCATCAGGGCTGTGACAATATGCCTTCGAAAATTGTCTAATAATGTGGGAGGTGTTCGATAAATATTTCTCTACACCCTTATTGTACTACCACTTAAGCCATCTTCCTTTAATTTTTTTTTTTATTAAAATATATATGTAAACGTTCATGTTAATCAATGAATATGAAAAAAAAAAAAAATGTTTTCATAGATTAGAAAACGTAAATACATTCAGTATTCAAATCTTTCAATCCGAAATTCCTATTGTACATCACTCACTGTCCCTTCAACATCACAAAAGCATCTAGACCTACCATTTGCGACTGAAATAATACAAAACATTCCATGATTCACTTGCCAGACACCAAAATGCCAAACCAACTGGTACAAACATTACTGACTGACACACTACCACAAGTTCCGACAAGACTGAAACGTCTATGGGACAGGGTTCTGCTATATTAGGACGGACTATGCTAATAGTTCATTCATTGGAAGACTTCTCCTTGTTAATCCTAAGCAGAGGTTTTTTAATAAAGAACAAATTTACATTATATGCCAAAAGGCATCTATAAATTTTTGAAATAAATAATAATAAAAATTTTTCTTTTCGTCTAGATGCAATTTGACCAATTTTTGACTCAGGAGGTTTATTGTCGATTTGGGTGAGAGCCAACAAAAACCTTGTACTCACTTAACAACTTCATCATACTAAGTGAATCTCCATCAAATCTGCTCTCTAAATTTCACTTATGTTGGTCTATTTTCTTTTATTTTTTTTTTTGGGCGCTAAAAAATTAAGTATTCTTAAGAATTATATGATCTCTTCCCATGATACGTCCTCTTATATCCCAATCAATTTGCAATAATTAAATTAGTACACTTAACGATATAGTCATATCATCTTGACATTTCTGGATAAGCATAATGTAAATGTCAAAAGGCATTTATAATGTTTTGAAATAAACAATAATAATTTTTCATTTTGTCTAGATGAATTTATTCTAAAAAATAATTGAAAAATTGCCAAAAAAAAATCACTTGAGCTATGATAACTTGTAACTCTGAAAAAAAAAATTTCATTCTTGAAAAAATCTACGAAGCTAAAAAAGTTATGTGGGCATTCTGCAAAATATTGTATAATGAAGTGTTTATGACTAGATTTAATATGAGGAAAAGATGGTCGGGTATGCAGTCAATGATAGTCGAGACAAGAGATATCTCTATTATGATGCGATGAATTTTTTGGACTTAGAGGTATCAGAAAGTGACAAAATGCAACTGCTTAAAAATCCGGTTTTTGATTATAGCTTGGTATAGTCCAAAAGTAATTTTTAAATTTAATCAAAGCCCTGTGTTGTTTGCTTGGCTTTGTTTGTATCTAATTGGGTTCACTTTTTATTTTTAATTAATTAACAAATAACACTATAAATACATATTCATGTTGAGTATCCTAAACTTTTCTTAGATAATTGAATTACAATTTACATTTTATGACATTGAGCTACAATATACCAAGTTAGAAACATGCAATCATCTCATTTAAATTTTATTTATTATTTTTCTATTATCTTTGCAACGTAACCAAAGGCTATTGTATTTTTATCGAAATCAACCTTTGAGAATTATTGGTAAAAATTCTGAGGAGTGAATTCATTTAGGTATATATAGAGAAAAAACAATGATGTTCAAAACATATTTGTTACAGTCCATATAATTTTTTTTTAAATAATAAATTTATTTAATTGATAAATAATATTCAATTAAATCAAATTATACCCCAAAACTTCGTCAATCACTTCAAATGTCCTAAGTTTCGGCCAACCTGGCATCATCAGGGACATTCTTAACTATAATTTCACAGGCTCACATCAACTCTTAACAATTTTCTGGCTATGATCCCAAGTTCTAATATAGTATAGTTGAAATTATCCTATATTTGTCACTTTTTAAATTAAATATAAATTCTTTTAATTACAAATTATTTTAAAACTACTATCATCATTAATATTAGTGATTAGATAATTTTCAATAAAATATATCCCTAAAGTCCCAATACTGTTTATCAATCACTTCAAATGTCCAACATTTTGGCCAACCTGACATCATCTAGGACAATCGTAACTATAATGTCACAGGTTCACATTAACTTAAAAATTTTCTGGCTTATAATGCCCAGGTCTAATATAATTTAGTAAAATTTAACCTATATTTGTCACTTTTTAATTTAAATATTAACACTTTTAATTGAAAATTATCTAAACACTACAATCAATCACTTATCAACAACGATAGTAGCTTTAAAGATTGTCCTTGATGATGATTAATTAACCAATGATTTATTAAGAGTGTTGGGACTTTATGGATATAATTTATTTTAATTGAATAATTAAACAAGTCTCGAACAAGATTAAGAATGTATACATTCAAAAATATTTTTCACTTATAGAACTTTTTTTGGATTTTTTTTTTTTTTATAGTTGATGACATAGGTATTGAAAGCTGGGATAAATTGGGTGGCGGTCAAAATAGTTAATAAAATCATTTAGTAGGAACCAACGTTTAGATCCATGTTACAGGTTTTAATCAGGACTGAATAAAAAAAAACATTGTTGACTATTGTAAAATAATAGAAAAAAATTACTATAAAAATTGAAAGAAAATGAACTTGATGCTGTTTTTTAATTTCAGGCACTTTTTAAATATTGCTCAATTTAACTATCTTAAAGTTTCCTCTTCCCATTTTAAGCTAATATTTCCAAAGTGATATAGGACCATCGCTCCCTGGGGGTCTTAACGGGGCGGGGAAGGATTGCCTTTTTTGGGTTATGATCACCTCTTGTGAGATTGTGACATGTTGTAATAAATTAAAACAATTGGAAATGAAAAGAAAAAAATATTAATAATAAGGGTTAGCAAGTCTGTTTGATGTTGATACCACCAATCTCTAGCTGTACACATCTACCGAATGACGCCCATCCAAACCCAAACCTACCAGATCAGTCTGGATGCAATCCTCCCATCTACGCTTCGGTCTACCTCTCAGACATTTACCGATCGGTTCAATGTTTATTAACATTTTAGGGATCCACTCGTTACTATGTCCCACAACCTTACACGCCGCAATGCTATAACCTGAATTATATTTACCGGGTGCAGTTCCTCATTTCAGTGTTGTGTAGCGTTCTAAATTCTCCTGTTAACTCATCCTTTTTCGGTCCGAATATTTTATACAATAAATACAAATAAAGATTAGGAAGAGAAAAAAAATGCTTACCTCATGAGATGTAATGAGAAAAACGTTTTTACATCTGGTTTATTCAGTCCTAATGAACATCTAGAGTTTGATTCCAAATTTTGGTTCCTAATAGTTTTTTTTTTGGAACATCAGACTTTGAAAGTTTAGTGCCTATATTGGAAAAATGAAAATATAAGACTGAGGACACGATCTGAGTATTTGAAAAGAAAGTCAGCGGAACTCTCAACATTATTTATTTATTTAGACAATTTTTAGGACTATAGTTTTTATTCTATAAGTGCTTTTTTGTTTGTGTCATATTTTTGCTATCATATAATTGATATTATAGATAAACTCTTTGCTAGATCTGGGATTAACTTAGTTCTAGACTGAGCACAAAAGTCAGTCTTGGTACCGTTATGAAGGTAGCCTTGTGATGGTGTTATCTGCAGAAATTAGTCAAAAGCTAGATTTCTCTTAGGCTTTACGTAAATGACCAATATTTTTCCGAATCCGAGGTCAACCTTTTATTTGGTTTGAGTATTATTTATTTTTAGTGTTTTACAAGCCAAGCTAGTATCAAATACATTATTTTTTAAATTGGAGCATGTTTCATGTCCTGTTTGAGGTATAGGGAAGTGAACATTAAAATCGCCAAATTATTCTAGAATGGGATAAATCATGAAATGAAAAAGTAAAAATCTTTGAATATAAGATTACATGAGAAGATGATTGAGAGTGTGGACCCCCATCACTTCTTCTTCTCTTGATTGTGTTATGAGGTTATAAGGTGCGACAGTACACTATCAAGGTGTATATTCGCTGTCACATGCATATTACTCATTCTTCTCCACACCCCCAACCATCTTCTCATATATAGTACATATATAGGTGAACTATTAACTCATCATTATAAAATTATAGTTCTTTTTATTTATTTATTTCATATTTAGATATTTTTTTCATTACTTTTGTATATCAGGGTATATTCAAAAACTTGAATTTTTTTTTTACTTCTTAAATAAGAAAAAAATATTTTATTACTGACTCCGCCTGTTCATTAACTTTTCCAATAAAAGTTGAAAAATCTGGTCAAAATGTTTGAGAAATACTAGGTTTTACTCTTCTCCCCATCAAGTTGTTGAAAATCAATTTTGAATACTGCATTACTGTTCGAGATAATTTTGTTCTGTAAACATGATTTAGTATCCAGAACAGAAGATAACTAATCCTATTACTTTTAATATAAATACAAATAAAGTTCTCTATATTTATATTAAATTTTTTTTTTTGCCTATTTATAAATCAGGTAGTTTTTTCAACTCAAAATATATGAAGAATTCTGTTAATGTATAATTTCAATAATCTTATATTCTTCAAATTTTAAATACAAAAATTGTTTGTTTAAATAAAATAATTTGTATCCAAGTTAAGTATCAAAACACTTTTTGTTATTATTTAAACGTCCCATCTCTCCATCCTCAAGGAAAATCTTTTCTATAAATTTACACCTAACATCCAACAATTTAAAAACTTTTTGCAGGTTATTCTGCCCAAGTCATTAATTTCAGTTAAATCACCCTATTTCGTCAATTTACCATTAAATTTTTGAAACTTTTAAATACAGATTAACTTATCACTAATGGAAAATTGACAAAATAAGGTAATTTAACTGACAGTAATGAGCTGGGCAGTAGCCTATAAAAAGTTTTTAAAATGTTGGATATGAGGTGTAAATTTATATTTAGGATTAAGTGTAAATTGATATGAGGATGGCAGAATTGACCAAAACATTGGACATTTAAAGAAATAATCAAGAGTGTTTTGAGACAACTTGGATACAAATTATTTTATTTATATAATAAAACTAGTCTATAAAAAGTGAAAAGATTTTATAGACTAGTTTTATTATACAAATTATTTTATTTATATAATAAAACTAGTCTATAAAAAGTGAAAAGATTTTATATAAAAATGTATTTTATATATTATTTTAAATTATATAATTAATTTTTCATTTAAGCCCAAATTGAACAGTTACAGAAATAATGATAGTGCCAATTGTCGCAGCCAATACTATTGCTTCAACTATAAAATTTGTGTTTGTAACAGCACTATCTTATTATCAGGATTTTCTTGATATTAGATTGTAATATCAACTGTCAGCGCATGTGTTCCAGCTAACTGTTACACGTAGATGCCTTGACAGTGTACTGTCATATCTTATAACTTCACAACACAAACCTTATCTATAACTTATAAACTTGTATCTTACCTCTTTTTATTCTTCTATGGCTACAGTTGTTTGTTGTGTTTAATTATCAGTTCCACCGTAATTCAAAAACTTAAACTGTTTACTTACAAGGTTGGAAGATCGTTGATTGACGGTATGTAATAATGAAAAGAAGATATTCCGAGTGCAGTTAAAGAAAAGAAATCAAAAGTAATAGCGAGTCAACGTTTCGTCCCATGTTGCAAGGCTTCATCAGGGTTAAAAAAGATACAAACTCTTAAATGAATTAACAAAGTAAGAAAACAAAAATAAAATTTAATTATGGTGTGGCTTATGATATAACATACAACATATTAACATATTTTAAATCATAATCAGCCACACCTTAGTTAGATTTTATTTTTGTTATCTATTTTCTAACATTGTTAGCTCATTTAAGTGTTTGTATCTTTTTAGTCCCGATGAAGCCCTAGAACATGGGACAAAACATTAGCAAACATTAAATAGTTTTATTACTAGTTTAGTTTTTTCTTTGACCGCACCCATTCCATCTTCCTTTTAATGTTAACAAGGTTATGTTAACTATCAGCATCTAAAAAAGCTATTAACTCGTGGAAATGGGCCTTTAATACTGACTTCTTACTCTATATTTACCAAATTAATAGGATTAAGTTCAATTTAACTTCAGTCAATGTCATATGTATAGTTTAAGTTTATAGTTCCACAATTTAATAATGTCTTATCCAATTTTGTAAACACGGAGTGTATGTGTTCGTATTTCACATAATGTGTTATGTGTATTTTTTCAATGTTTTTAATTTTACAAATTATTCACTTGTGTGTAACATTATTCCCTGTTAATATCATAGCATTTTTAAATTTTACTAAGCTGTTTGAAGTTTTATTTCACTAGAATTAATTTTTTATTCTTCCTCCAGATCATTCTTAACTTTTTTATTATAGAACTATTTCATAAAGGTTATTCAATTAATTAATGCATTATTCATATTCGACCTGTAAATATGGTCCTCAAGAGTTAAATAATCAAATTATAATAACATATTCCGAACTAAACCTTATAAAAATATTTATGCATAATTTATGTTTAGAGTTAGAAAAAAAAAATGCATTATTTGATGGCATTCCAATGAACTCGTATTGCTTATAAATTTTTTTAAATTAACTTTTAAACTTCAAAGAAAAAATTAGTTGATAGTTTCAGGATTTGCATCCAACCCGAGTTAGTTTCATGTTCACTGTTTTAAAATTAATTATTTTAGTTAGTATATGTTTAGACCACACTAAACCTAAATTTAATTTTTTTTTTAGGAACAGGTATTCATATTTATTTAAAACTTTGAAATTCATAATTTATTTGTTATCACAATATATTTTTCAAGCTAACACTTCTATAACTGATTTCAAAATACATTTTATAATATTAAGAGCATGTATTAATACTTTATGGTCCGAAATTTTAATTTTGTATGAAAATATAAATTTAATATTTAATTTATATTTTTCTTCTTTTTTTTTTTTTTTTATTCTAAAGATTAATTTATTGAAGATTTTTGTGTGAAGTATATAATTGTCTATTTATCTTGAAATAATTGCACAGTATTGTAGGATCTAATGTAATTTAATGATACTCATTTCTTTAAAAAAAATTTTATTATTTATTATTTGCTTTCTGATTATTTTGATGTTGGACATCACATCTGTGATTTAAGTTTCATTTATCTTATTTATAATATTATGTAATGTTTTATACCAATATGTTGTACATGTTTTGCTTATAAAATAAAAATTAAAAACTCATTATATATTTTTTTCTTTCAAATGTAATTTCATTTGTTAACTCAAATTCTCCACTACCCTGTATGATAACCTTGCCTTTAGCTCATTCTTTCATTTTCCTTCATTCAGAAAGGTGGGTGTCCTAATTTGTTAAATATTTTCCTAGTTTCTTGGTCTTTATTTTATTCTTATTTCCCATTTTCTAGTGTTTTTTTTTATATATATTTATTTCTCTTTTATCTAATTTTTAAAAAAGTATTTAATACACTATGTATTTCTGACCTTACAACATACATTGACCGTGTGTAAAATATTAAAGAAAAATGGTCCTTCAGTGGTCAAAGGAACTCAAATAGTAGAAAAACTATGTGTTGTGAACCAACATTTTGCCCCACTTTGCAGGGCTTCATCTGGCCTAAAAAGGATATTCTTGTTTATTTATACTTTTAATTTTCTTCTACTTAATTTATTTCCTTTTATTTATTTTTCATATATTTTAAATCATTTTTAGCTAGATCTTAGCTTTTATTTCATGATATTCTCTTACATTGTTTCATTATTTTAGTTTTGTATCTTTTTTATCCTAACGAAGCCCTGCAAACATTAGCTCAAAATAAATAGTTTAATTACTATCCATCTATATCTATCCATGGCGCTACAGCCCAATTTGGTCTCCTCAATGAGTCTTCGTCATGTAGCTTGGTCTTGTGCAGCCGCTCTCCAGTTGCGGATGCTCAGAAGTTCCCTGGAATCCCTGATGATGGCATCCACCCATCTCAGCCTTGGCCTGCCTCTTCCTCAGGTCCAATGCAGCCTACAGTCCAACAACCTCGGGATCTCATCCGCTGGCATCCTGACGACATGGTCAGCCCAGCACAGCCTCCCAGCCTTATGTGCCCTATCACATCTCCCTCACCGAACAGCTCGTAGACCTCCTTGTTGGTTCGCCTCCTCCAATTCTCGTCTACCTTTACACAGCCAAATATTCGGCGCAGAATTTTTCTTTTAACAGGGTGATCCTGTTATTGCTTCTGACCACTAAGCCTAAATAGGTGAACTGATCAACAAATTCAAAAGTAAATGGACCTATCTTCACCTCCCCTCCAATAGCAGCCACTATAGCAGGTCCTGCTCGCATGTATTTAGTTTTTCCCTGGTTAACCGTCATTCCCATTGCTTCTGCTGCTTCAGCTAGCCTCAGAAATGCCTCCTTCAGCACCTGAAAGGATCTTGCCAGCAGGTTCAAGTCATCGGCTTACAGTATAATTACTATTTCATTTTTTTTACCGCACCCGCGCCATCATCCTTTTGTAAAACCTATTAGTTTTTTTTTTTTGTTTTTTTTATGGACTTATTTATTTTTGAAGCATAATTGGAGTTGGCAGATATTTGATTTGTTTATTAGTTAAATCTATATGCATTGACTTTGATCCATTAAGTTTATATCACATCTTGAGGTCCCCTGTACTGGCTATTGCTGTGTTTGATTTTTTTAAAGTTTTATTTTATTATAATATTTGAAAAAATAATTTGTCAGCAAAATATCATTGACTCGTTAGGATCTGCAGACCACCTATTTGTCCAAGAGCTCAAGAGGAGGAAAAAAAAATTTCTCTTCCCAATTGATCACACTTGGCTGTTAGATTTCAAGCTAACAGCTCTGATGAAGGCTTGAAACTCTGGCCGAAACGTTTGCACAATTAAATAAGTTACATCAACTTATTTGTGTTTCATTTTGACCGCATCCCCAACCATCTTCTTCTCGTATAGTCATCCATGGTCAACTATCTCTCATAATTATGATTCCCAATTGTTCATTACTTTAATGGAAACTTTATATGTCTTCATAAATACATATTTGTGCTATGTTAAATAAAAAAATAAACTAATACAGTTAATTAGAAAGTTTTGAAACAATGTATTTACACCGAATCTATAGAATTTTAAAATATACAATCTTAAACAAGAGTTAATTATTAAATCAAAAGGTTGAGGAAATTATTTAATTAATTAAAACATGGAGAGCACAAATATTTATCTTTTGGCAGTTGTAAAACAATGCAAACCGAAAACAGACATATGGATGCAGCACAAGTGCCCTTTGATTTGTGTCCAAAAACCGATACCCAACTGATTGGCCAGAAATAACTTGTTGTACCTGACAAGATGTCTCCACAAGTTTGCCTAACAATGGCAAATTCGCACATGCGCAGACATATGAATGGGTTATTTAGGGCTGGTACAAGTTGGCCTGAACTTTTGGCCGACCCACAGGGTGTCGATTTTGGTCACAAATCAAAGAGTGATTGTGCTGCATCTACACCTTTGCATTGTTTTAGGAATGCCAACAGATTAATAATTTTTGCTCTCTCTGTATTAATTAATTAAAAAATTTCCCTAACCTTTGGATTCATTAATTCACTATTGTTTAAGACTATTTATTTTAAAATTCTATCGATTAGGTGAAAATACTTTTTTTCAAATCTTGTTAAATAACTGCAGCAGTTTATTTTTTATTTACTTAGTAAAAATATATATTTATCAAGAGATTATATGTCTAAGTAATTAAATTTAAAAGTTTCAGATAAAAATTCTGGAAGGAAGGTAGAATTTATAACTTATGTAGCACTATTTATATGAATTTATATCATCTACAACCAACATTGCTGATGTTCATTTCGCCAATCTTTATTCTTCTCCTTTTTATAATGAAAGTTGAGTGAATCGAGTGGATACCGATTTCTGTTTCTTCCTTTTTACAAAGTCTTGGATTTGCGGCAAGTGCCAAACGTGTAGATCCAGTATCAAGCGAAATAACCTATCCACATGCTTGCATATGCGCTTGTTTGCCATCCCTTGGCAAAGTGTAGAGGCCCTTTTCAAAATATGTCCCTCCAGCCTAAAGTTTTGATGAACTAACTTTCAGTGACGTCATAAAACTTTTTTGCCACCGCAGATATTGTGCAACTTTATTATCATGATTTATAAATCTATTTGAGACCAATTATGTTATAACGACTTTAATCCTTTAGTGTCTCATTAATATGATTAAGCACAAGGAATTCAATATCTTCGTTTGCCGTCAGCTTCAAGTAATCATTACAATTTATTTTCAAGCTGTGGATGAGTCAACGGCAATAAATCAAAAAAGTAATTGTCTGTTATCTCCTATTATTTATCAGTTATTATTATTTTCTCTATATTTTATCTGTTTAACTTTTATAAAGATGATAAATGCATTAAAGTGATATATATATATTGAGTTTTTCTTATTTTAATTTCCACAGTACCCATTATTTATTTAGGTTTCTATTTTCTACTTTTATTTTTATTTATTTTCAAAAACTCTTTATTTTTCATTTAAATACAATAACTTATAATACATATATGTATACTGTTTCGTACAAATGACGATTAGGTAATCAATGGATTTGATTAATCGAAAAACATTCGAAATTTATAAGGAAAGCCAAAGGACCAATTACTAAAGGTGCCTGTACACGTTTGTTAAACAATGGCAAATTCGCTTATGAGCTAGTTAGTGTGCTGATAGGTTTTTTGGATTGGCTGAGAAAAGTTGGCCTGAATTTGTGGCCGTTGAGTGTTGATTTTTGGGCAAAAATCAAAGGGCGCTAGTGCTGCATTTGTTTTAGAACTCCCAACCTTTAGATTCAATAATTAACTCTTGTTTAAAATAATATTAAAATCTGTACCGCTACAACTCATGAAGGGTCAGGTGATCAGTACTTTGTAAAGAAGTACTGTTGCTAGACCAACGGTTATGCAAGGAAGTGATTTTGTCAGAATCACGCTCGACCGCCAGATTTTTACCCAATTAGAGGTACCCAATTTAAGAGGCTGGGTGGACCTCAGGAGTGCTCCAGAACCTGCAGGAGTTGACTCACGGCTACAGTGTAGAAGAAAATAATTTTCTGCCCAGTCGGATTCGAACTCAGATCCTTGGAGAAAGTAGCCACGTGCTCGTTTAAGACATTATATTTTAAAATTCATAATGAGGTGTAGATATCCAGTTACTAGCCTACCTTCCACGCCACAACCCCTGATGAATACCTGAAACTCAGGTCGAAACGTCGGCATAAAATAAATAAATATGGTTTTGTCAGTTACTAGCCTACCTTCTACGCCACAACCCCTGATGAATACCTGAAACTCAGGTCGAAACGTCGGCATTAAATAAATAAATATGGTTTTGTCAATTACTAGCCTACCTTCTACGCCACAGCCCCTGATGAAGACCTGAAACTCA
>NW_027105695.1:117619-131869 GCF_000696795.3 Halyomorpha halys | reverse complement strand
AAACTCAGGTCGAAACGTCGGCATAAAATAAATAAATATGGTTTTGTTTATTTATGTTGTTCTTTGCTGACCGCACCCTCCGACAAACTTCTCCAATTATTTTAAAATTCTATTGATTCGATGAAAATACATTGTTTCAAACCTTGTTAATCAACTTTAGCAGTTTATTTTTGATTAAACATAGCACGGATATATTTTAATGAAGAAATTATATGTTTAGGTAATTAAATTAAAATGTTTTTGATAACAATTCTAGAACGAAAGTGGAATTTATAGGTTATGTTGTACTATTTATATGAATTTTTTTCCTCTACAACCTACAGTGCTGATATCTACGTTTCCTTTTCATTTCGGTTATCTTTATTTTGTTCCTTTATATAGTAAAAATAGATTAAATGGAATGCTATAGCCGAAAAAATTATAAAGAAAAAACAAGCATGTGGATAATGACGTTTGTTGCTTCCTTTGTTTCATTTGTACAAGTCTTGGATTTGCGGCAAGTAGCAAACGTGCATATCCAGCATAAAATAAGAAACTGTGGCAGCCTTAGGGCTGGCTGACAAAAGTGAAACTTCTAGAAATGAAATAATGCATTAAAATTTTATTAATAATGATATTTATTTTACAAAAATATAATAACATTTTTATTAATTTTATTTTCTCATCTCTACCTCGGTGTAGTGTCAAGATACAATTTTGAATTTTATCTCATTACAAAGAGGATGAAATATTGAACATTTCGAAATATTTTAATTCAATTGTTTAAAAACTCGTTATCATTTCATTTCTGGCACTACCTTCCACACTTTTTGTGCATACTGTTAGCACTCCATATTGACAAGAGACTTACTTGGAATCCCCATACTAGACTGAAACTACAAGAAACTGCTCGTGGATTCCGATTAGTACAACACCTACTTCATAAACGCTCTAAACTTCCTATATACTATGTTAATTATATCTGTTTGGACATACGGAATTGAGCTTTGAGGCTCCACTTAATCATCAAATTCCTCTCGTATCCAATCCTTACAATCCAAAATCCTTGATGCTCCTTATTATGTCACAAAAAAGTCATCCATAAAGACCTCAGCACACCATTCGTTGCAGATTTGGCCCCAAAATAGATATACCTCCTTTCATTCAAAAATCCTTACTCACCCAAACCCATTAGTCCTTAATCTCTCATCCTTAACAATCTCTGATAACCCACCGAAGCGTCTGAAAAGAAGATGGCCTCGGGATCTTCCAATTTAAAGCAGTGATTGAAATGCCACAATTGGTACACAGTGGTTCCTTCCCATGTTTATCGCGTGTTCTGAAACATTTATCACATTTACTTATTGTACTTTTTTTTTTTATACAGTTGTAAATTTCAATAATTAAATAAACAAATAAAAATATAAAATGGTCAGGGTTGCGGTCAAAAAAAGAACAAATAGTTTAAAATTGGAAGATTATAGATTGACCGTGTTTATAGATGAATGGAATATGGTCCGGGTGCGGTAAAAAAAAAAACTCAAATAGTAGATAATTATACTATTTTATTGAGCCAACGTTTCGCCCCACGTTGCAGGGCTTCGCCAGGGCTAAAAAAGATACAAACACTATAGTTACAAAAAGAAAAAACATAAGTGTAAAATAACAGGGGTATAAAATGTAAAAAAGTAAGATATACTAAGAAAAATTAAAGTTTGTAAATAGTAAATGAAAAGGATAATAGTAACAGTTACTATTGCCCTTTTCATTTACTATTTACAACCTTTAATTTTTCTTATTATTTATTCTTATATCTTACTTTTTTACATTTTATACCCCTGTTATTTTACACTTATGTTTTTTCTTTTTGTAACTATAGTGTTTGTATCTTTTTTAGCCCTGCAACATGGGGCGAAACGTTGGTTCAATAAAATAGTATAATTATCTACTATTTGAGTTGTTTTTTTTTTACCGCACCCGGACCATATTCCATTCAAATAGTTTAAGACTATTTTAACGTCGGGCATTAAAATAGTTTTAAACTATTTGTTCTTTTTTTGACCACAACCCTGAGCATCTTCTTATATTTAAATCTTTACGGTCAATTTAAATCTTTGCTTCCTTTGATTACCAAGCATTTGCACAAATTTTGGATTTGCGGCAAGTAGCAAACGCGTAGATCAAGCATAAAAAAACACTGACTTAACGTTTTTGTTGTTAGAAGGGAGTACGTGAATTAATCTTACATGATTGAAACTAATAATTATTTTTTAAATTATAAACGTTAAGGTTTCAAATAATGTTTATTCGTTTTACTTATAATATGGAGCGATATGTAAAGGTTTATCAGTAAACGGTTGGAGGGAAGCGGTTGAATTTGAAAGGGGTTCCCTCCATGAGGACGTCACGATCCGCAGCGTCTATGCGCTCTGGTAATGCGCAACATCAAAATGCAACTTGACAAAATGCCGTCTGAGTCTAAACCTTTGTTGACAGCCCAAACAGAGAAACCAAATCATTATTCGTGAGCATTTAATTACTTTGACAACATAATTTAAATTGATTTGTAAATATTTGATGATTAAAGAAAGTGTTTTCGAAACCATTTCCAGGTATTTGAAGGAATTTCGTGTGGAGCAATGCTCCCTGTTCCTTCAACATAAATGTACACAACATAGACCCTTTACCTGTTTTCATTGGCATTTTATGAATCAGAGGCGACGGAGGCCTGTGAGAAAAAGAGACGGATCTTTTAACTATAGTGCTGACAACTATTGCACTAAATATGATGAAACTACTGGAATTTGCCCTGATGGAGACGAGTGAGTTGGTTCCAATTACCGACATAAACAAACTCTGTTAATGAGTTGATTTTTGTTTTTATTGTTTTCATTCGGTTATTTTATAGATATTGTGCTTTTAGACAATAATCATTTATATGCTATGATTGTTTTTATATAATTAATTGAAGAAAAAAAATTTTTTTGCAGTTGCCCATTTCTGCATAGAACAGCTGGTGATACTGAAAGAAGATATCACTTGAGATATTATAAAACATGTATGTGTGTTCACGATACTGATGCGAGGGGTTTTTGCGTAAAAAATGGGCCCCATTGTGCATTTGCTCATGGAAGTCATGATTTACGACCTCCGGTTTATGATATAAAAGAAATACAGGTGCAATAATTATTTAATTTAGACTCAAAAAAGTTCATTTATCTCAAGCTAGGTATAATTTTTGTTTATTGTTTTGAAGGCAATCGAAAATCCTGATGGTGAGAATACTCCGAATGGTCCAAATGTTTTAGATAAAGAACGGAATCTTATGAACGAAGATCCTAAATGGCAAGGTGAATTTAAACTTTAATTAATAATATTGTGTTGTTACTTGTTTATTGTTGACTGTGGTTTGTTTACAATTTACATTTCTGCATGAGGATGAATATTGATTGTTCTGTTCACGTTTTCCATTATATATGTATTAATTCAAAGTTTTGTCAAATACTTGAATTAAATATATGGTAGAGTTATAATGAATTTATACAAGTATTTTTTAATTACAGTCGAAGGAAACATTATACCAAAAATAATTATAAATTATTTATAACCATAATCATTACTCAGTATATTGTATAGAGAGCAAAACAATTTTAATCAAATTTAAATTGTTTGTTATAATCAAATCAAGGGAAGATTTAAAAGTTTGATTAATGTTGGCTGTTTTTGGGTTCTTGTAATATCGAATTGTGAAATATCCATTTGTTCTATCAATTAATTTATGTTCCGATTATTCAGTAGGTATGGTTTGTTTATCACAAAAGTTCTGTATGAGGTTGAATGTTATTTATAACATTAACATTTTTCATTAATTTGTTTTAATTTAACATACCAAAATTAAGTGTATTATACTATCATAATAAACTTGTGTTCTTTAAAGCTCAAACAAAAGAAACGAAATGCAATAAATTTACATATTTGTTCACTCAGGATGTTAATTATCAATTTGATTGGTAAAATTTCAGTTTCTGGTTTTGTCGAAATGGCATTTTAAAACTTTAAATAATGTAAGCTAATGGGATTCTTGAAATTTAAAATTTTGATATGTCCAATTTTTACTGTTTTAATTATTTATTATATTTTTTTACAATTCACATTTCTATACAATGCCTAATGTAAATCGCCCCATATACTTTTTTTCATTAATTTATTGCGCTAAGTCAGTGTTACTAATAATTAAGCATTTGTGTAAGGGATCAAAAGGCTGAATATTTTCTCGTTATACATCTATTTATGTTTCTATCTAGATACATAATCTCCATTTATACCTTTTTATTTGCCCAGTTATGCATTATATTTATATATCTTAGTTTTAATTTTGATCTGTGTATTACTTTTGTATCTATTTAGGTTAGAGGAATGGTAATTTGTTGAAAAGATATTTTTGATATTTCATTCTACTCGCCCCATATTTTATAGTCCTTTGGATCTAAGAAAGTGATCATTCAAGTTAATAATAAAGATTTTATTAAATATTTTTGTGCTATCTAAAATGTATAATTTTTTTTTTGTTTGCTTACTGAGTTATTCATTTAATATCTACAATTTGTGTGTATATCTTTTCATTAATTTCAAACCAACTAGGCACTCAACTTGGATATTTTACCTGTTGTTGAAACTTTAGTGAAGTATATTCTTGAACATACTAAATCTTTTATGAATATATTACCGCGTACCATATCTAATTGAAGCCTATTTAGTCTACTTCAAAATGAGCATTACTCCTCTATCTACAGTTTATTGAACTGGAATAACATATTATAATTTTTAATTAGAGATATTTGACAATATTAAAAGTTTCTGTCTCAAAAACTGTTACATATAAAATTTAAAATAATGACAACGCTTGGAGGACAGGAGGGTTTTCCCACCTAGAAAGATGGTAACAGGTCATATGATGCACTGGCTTATGTATACTCTTTATTCCCAATTTTAATTATTTCTGCTCATTTTAAAATATGATAAATTGGAATTTATAAATATAATAAAAAGGAATTTTAATAATTGAGTGATTTTAAAAAAATCTGTCTCATAAAATTTATTTTTATATTTTAATAATAAATCAAATCAAACAATTATAAATACAGTTATAATAATAAAATTGTGCTAATAATATAAGATTATAATAAAGTTCATTGAATCACTTTATTTATACACTTACCATCTAATGAATATTTAGAAATCAGTTTTCACAATATTTGTATGTCTTTCTCATTGTTGGTATTCACTGGAACAAGAGCAAACAGGAACTGATGTAGGAAAAATAAAAGGGGCTTTTCCAGGTAAAATTCTGGTAATGGAGAAGTGGGGGAGGGGGAAAGGGTCCCAGGTCATAAATTACCTTTGTTCTGTCCAGATTCCTGGAATCTATAACAAAAGGGTCAATGCTTATTAGTTTTGTAGTTATTTGCACTCCTAACTTTGCTAAAAACCCTTAAAACCTGAATAACTATGATTATTTTTTCTTCAAAACAAAAAATGGTATTAAAATAAATAATAAACTTGCATTACTTTTGTTAAAAAGAAAAGATATTACCTCTTGGTGTGAAGTATATCTACTATAATAAACAATTTTTAGAAAATTTAAATTAAAATAACTGTTATAACATTTGTAGTACATAGAATCCCTCTTATCTGGCCTACTCGAGAACCAGTTACAGCCAGATAGACAGAAAAACTGGTTAAGCTGGGATTTTAAAATAAAAAAAAATCCAATAATAATTTTACACATAAATAATGTTAAATTTTGTATACCAATTTATTATAACATTAAATTCTTTTTTGCTTATTTAATATATTTTATTCTGTTAGTAGTAGTAGTAATAGTAGAGATATAGGTTTTTTTTTTTTTTTTTTTTTTTACTGAACTTGTGTTTCCTCACTCATTTTGATTTCCCTGTTATTAAAAGTTTTTTCTACTTAAAATATAATACTATTCGAACAAAAAAAATGTACTCAAACTGAGTGAAACCTTTTGAAGAACATTATTATTACTAATTGCCTGTAATTTACTCCATTTTTTAAAAAATTTACTGAACTATTAAAGGGAGTGAGGTGATTGAGTATCAGTGAGGTAAGACACTTTGCTACTAACTCCAAGGATTCGGGTTTAGATCCGGCTGTGGTAGAGAATTATTTATTCTGTTACTTTACTCATGAGTCAACATTGGGGGTTCAGTAGCTCTCCGGTATATACCCAGCCTCATGAGGTATCCTTACAAGAATTAATAGAGTACCCTTCATTGGGGAAAATCTGATGGTCAAATGTGATTCTAACCTAATCACCTTGCACAATTGTTGGTCCAGTGACATTACTTCTTTGCTAAGTACTGAACCCCTGAAAATTTAATTTCCTTTTTTTTTTTATAACCTTTTAATTCTGAGGAAACCATTTTCTACTGCACTTTCATATTTATGTGAAATTTTGTAAATGACAAATAAATAAGAAAAAGGGGAAAAAATAACATTACAGTTATAAAATTTGATTATGTAAATAAGAAGAAGTTAAATTGTATTGAAATTTGAAAATAATTTCTTTTTAATTTTCAGTTGACAGTAATATTAACCTTTCATTTAAAATTTTTCATGTTTTACATAATTTTTAGTGAACTGTCTTTGAAATAAAAATTAGTTTATACATGTGTTCTTTAAAGCGAGGTTAAAGGCGGGAAATACTTGCTATTTTTCTATTTTTAAATAGCTTAGCTCGCGCATTCTGTCCAAAAAACTTAAAAGTTAGAATTTACCAAACTATTATCCTTCCCACTGTTCTTTACAGATGCGAAACGTGGCCTCTTAGACTCAGGGAAGAACTGCTCCTTAAGGTTTTTGATAATAAAATATTTGGACCAAAAAAGGGTTAGTTAACCGAAGAATTGAGGGAACTACACCCGGTAAATATAATTCAGGTTATAGAATCGTAGTGAACAAGATGGGCATGTAACATTGTAGGGCTTGGTAACGAAGTGATCCCTAATAAAGTTAGTAAACACTGAACCAATGGATAAACGTCTGAGGTGTAGACTGAAACATGTATGAGAGGATTCCATTAAGACTGATTTAGAAGATGAGGATTTAGAGGGGCATCATTGGACCGATCTATGTTGAGAACGATTGGTGGTATCGGTGGTATTGGCATCAAAACTTGTTTGCTTAGCGTTTATTATTACTATGTTCATTCCACCATTTCGAGGGATCACTCTTTTCATCATTAGGAGCTTTGTTTAGGTATCACTGGATGAATTGGTATATTCCAAGAAATAGTAATGATTTTTGAAAATTACTGTGATTTTGGTGAAAAATCTGATTTGTCCCTTAATTTCTGTGAAGACGGACAGATTTATTTTTCTTTAATTTTTGGATTCTATTTTTCTTCGAATTTAAAATATCCAATTTTGAGAAGTAGGTTGTTAACAATTTGTTCGGTTGAATTATGAAGTTATTTGTGTTAAATAATTATTGCTAATAAAGGCTCCTAAACTTGTTCCAATCACTGATGCCTTATGAATGCTATCAATAATAAATGTCATGTACTTGTTGCAGAAGTATTGTTCTTTTCAATCTTTTCATTTTTAGATACAAAATATGTATTATCAAGTTATAAAACTGAACAGTGCAAAAGACCGCCGAGGTTGTGTAGGCAGGGTTATGCTTGCCCTCAATATCACAATAGTAGAGATAAAAGGCGAAGTCCTAGGAAATATAAATATAGGTAATGTATTTATTTAATTTCATGTTTTATTTATTGTGTGTTGTTTAAAAAGAGAAAAAAAATTACATTTTCATCTACAATAGAATTTATTACACTTTTTTTTTTCTAACCTCGCAGATCAACTCCTTGTCCTAACGTTAAACATGGAGACGAATGGGGTGAACCAGCCAACTGTGAAAATGGGGATAATTGTAGCTATTGTCACACTAGGACCGAACAACAATTCCATCCCGAAATTTATAAATCTACTAAGTGTAACGATGTGCAAACTGCTGGCTACTGTCCCAGAGGTGTTTTTTGCGCCTTCGCTCATGTTGATCGTAAGTACTTAAAAACTTATTTTACCTTCTACGGAATATTTCTGTAATGAAAAGTATAAAGGATTTATGTCCATATTGTTGATTTTTCAGGAGACGAAAAAATATAGTAAAAAAAATCTGTATAAAAACTTATCCATTCAATACTGTTTTAACCATGATATTATCATAATATACAATTTCAATCCTTAATACCAATCGATAGATAATATTTTTCTGAGTCTGACTATGTACTTAATTCATCATCAACATTTTTTGGACTTGGTTGTGATGTCTCTTGTTACTTTAGCATGGATTTCTTATTCTCTCATATGAAAAAGTGTTTTGTGATCACTGTTTAATATTTTATTTTATATCATGAGTAGCGCTCTCTGTTAGGGCACTGTTGTAGTTGTTAGTTCTTCTGCTTGCTCATAGATAGAGTCACTATTGTACTCTCCTCCTTTAAGAAGGATATGGGTATTCATGATCTTTAGTTTAACATGTTAAAGTGTATTAAATGGAAAAACTTATGTTAAATGGAGAAGTATTTCATTCTTTTACTATGTTAAAATGATGTAACATGGTTAAGAGTCTGTTACTAGGTCTTTTAAATGGAGAATGGCGTCATGCAATAGACCAGCTGAGCTCGTCACCATTTTATTTGTTTTCGTGTTAGGTTACTTGCCCGTAGTTTGTGTTAGCATTGTTTTGGGTGTTTTTATAACTAATAAAGCAATGAATGACAATAATAATAATAATATAATGGCAGTTGTCAATTAAATCATCTCAAGTCTTTTCCTCACAAGTTAAGAGATCAACAAGACACTCAATAGCCAAACTTTCACACACCTTCCATTTTGCACTTAATTTAGACATGTTGTAATAAATTACTTTAATGAAAACTTAGAAGTAAACAATAACATTAAGTTTTGGAAGGAAAAGTTATAAGACAAGTTGCTCGAAAAATCCGCTAGGAGCTCTTATGCATTTAACATTCAACATGACTTTATATAGGGCTGCTCACAATCCTATACTTATAACATTTAGCATAGTAAAATATTTTACATTTAACACAACATCATGAATACTCCTATTATTTAAAAAAGGGTTTTAGTGATCGATCACTGTAATATTTTATTTTACTTAATATAAGTGGCGCTCTGTTAGAGCAGTGATGTAGTTGTTAGTTCTTCTGCATGCTCATAGATAGTGTCGCTATAGTAATCACCTCCTTTAAGATGTATTATATAGAAAAGTTTTTAGTGATCACTGTGTAATATTTTATTTTACATATCATCACTGCGTAATATTTTATTGTACATATAACGTTGAGTAATAAAAATTTATAAATTGTCAAATTGTTTAATTTGTAAATAGTGGTTGGAAAGAAGGTACTCCCCTAGTTATTAAAAAATAATAATAATAAATTGGCCATGAAGTATTCTAAAAACAGAATTTTTTTTATTTATTTACTGAACTTTTCTACTGTACTAACTAAAAAATACAGCCAATTCTCATCACATTTAGAATTATAGTACTGTGGCATGAAACAGGCTTATGGATAATTTAGCCAATGAGAAAACTAATAACAATAAATAATTTCAAAATTCAGAAGGCGTCGAGGCCATTTTTTTTTCTAGTGTCTTAAAGGATTATCAGGAATTGAAGAGGAAGTGAGGTTAGAAACAGGGTTTGGGAGTTTATTATCGAAGGATTGATGTCTGGTTCTGGCCAAATCAGCAACATATGTAACATTGAGGTTATTTTGGATGATTTTATTTGTGACAGAATAAGAAACATTGAGGAGTTTTTATTGTAAGAATTGGGTACCAAAAGAATTAAATAATTTTAATCGAGTCCCGAAACTCAACTCTGTAAGCCCAAATTGGCCTTATTGTGGTAATGTAAATGATTATTTTGTAATTAATTGGAAGTTTAGACCATTAGTCTTGTAACTGTTGTAATAATTGTAAATCTATGAGCAGTTTCCTGTCTTTTCAGTCTCGTATGAGGATTCAAGTTTGTCGTTTGTCCAGATCTAGTCATAGGTAGCGGGTCTATTCAAAAGGAATAAAAGGAGTATTATTAAAGGATACGTTAAGCAGGAAGTTGGGCTAATTTAGTTTTGGTTAAATTGATATTGGTGATAAACAGAGACTGGATTATGGAATTGTAGGTTTATTTTTTTAAACCTGTAGATTAAAGTCAGTATAAGATGCCCCTCTCTCATTTGTTTTAGTTTACTTCTAATATTTTAAGTGACATGTCTCCAATACCTAAAATCTTTTCATTAAAACAAAAAAGAGGAAGTTAGTGATTAGTAAAAGGTGGCCAACCAAGTGTAAAAGAATCAGCCAAAAAAATTGAAATTAAGTAAAACAGAAGGTTTATATAAGGTGAAAAATCTTACATAAATACAAATTTTGGGGCAGAAGAACGAGAACACATTTCATTTAGCCTTCTATGAACTTCAAACATATCAATATTGAAGGATTTGTGTTAAATTAAATTTTAAATCTTGGGTTTCTAAGGATGTCAAATATCTATCCCAATTAGCTTAACATTAGGTTACTCCTGATTTGTTCAAGAAAAATGTTTAACGTGCTAAATGTTATAATTATAGGATTGCCCGCAGCTTAATTTAAAGTCCATTTTATATGTTAATTACAGAGGAGCTGCTAGTGGATTTTCTGAGCAATTTATTTTGTAACATTGTAATCTTTATGAGATTATAAAATCTCCAACAGCTTTGTCACAGCATCTTTCCTCCACCTCACTTGGTCTTTATTTCCTCTCCTAATTTTTTTTTCATCTCTTTATTATTATTTTTATCCATTACTTATAATATCCAAAAAAAAACAACAACAAACTATGAGCAACTAACCTATCAAAACGACAATAGACAAAATGGAATGGAGCTCAACTGGTCTGTTGCACTAGATCTAGGTCATTCTCCATTTCATAGACCTATTTACAGACTCTCAACCATGTTATATCATTTTAACATGCTAAAAGAAGGAAATATTTCTCCATTTAACACACTTTAACATGTTAAACTAAAGATCATGAATACCCCTTTTATTAAAGTTTTTATCATTAGGATAGTAAAACCAATGTTTTGAATGGTCCATCCATATTTTATAGAATTACTTACATGGATTGCTTCTTAAAGATCTCATAAAACATATTTTACAGCAATTTAATTTTTCACTGTCAGTATATTTTAACCTTTTAGAAGTTGTGTGTTTCCTAGTATACTAATTCAACTGAACCACAAATTGAACAATCAAATTTAAGGAAATAGTAGAAAAAGTTAAAAGTACTCAGCAAGCGAGTGAAAAATACTGTTAATCACAGTTGTGTTGGTTTTCAACACACACTGAGTAAGAATAATGTGGTTTGATTTTAATCAACTACGCACCCCTGTGTGGAGTCCCAGGAGCCTTTGGACAGCAAGGAGAAGTTGGGTCTCTCTGTTGCAAATGCAGCAGAGAGTCTGAAACACCAGCCTATGTGCTGGGAAAATGCCCCAACAACATGCCGGCACCACAGGGTCAAAGAAGAATTGATGAAGTTCCTTGAAAAAAAGACTTCACCTGCTCCGAGGAGGTTTGTTGCGTTGACACTGACGGATCCGTAAGATATGCCTATATTGTCACCTTTACAAAAATTGGAGGCACACCTCTGGTCTTGGATCCGTCATTAAGATTTGAAAGTAATGACCTCGAACGGGAAGGTGAAGTGGAAAGGGATAAAAAGGAAACTTGAAAAATGCGTCCCTTTCCTTGGGGAAAAATTCCGTGAGACTTTCAGAGAGAGAGAGTTCACTGTGAAAGGCCTCTGGTTTGGATCTCGTGGAACAATACCTGATAAAACAAGGAGCTTCTTAAAAGGCCTAGGTGTTAGCATCTGGGATATTGCGATCTTGGCGGAAAATATTATTTTGGAGTCCCTGGAACTCATACACAGGAATTAGCTCTGAGCATTTATTTTGTATAATAATTACCTCTGCAATATTATGTTTTGTCTTCTATTAATATAAACTAATATTTACTTAATTTATTGTTGTGTGTATTTCCAAGTTTGTTTCTTATTATTTTATTTTTATATGAATCAAGGTTGTTATCTTGTTTTGTTTTTCAGCCACGATGAAGGCCTGAAATTGAGATTGAAACATTGGCACAAATAAATATGTTTTATACGAGGAGAAGATGGTTGGGGGTGCGATCAAAATTAAACACAAATAAGTTGATGTTACTTATTTAATTGTTCCAACGTTTCGGCTAGAGTTTCTAGCCTTCATCAGGGCTAAGAACAGAACAAGATAATGATCAATGAATATAGAAAATAAAAAATAAAATATAAAAAGAATGACATAAAGTGAATAATCTTACAAAATGGAATTATAAAATGAAGTGATTAGAGAAGTGGAAAATAAAATGTACACATAGGTAATTGAATAAGTAGGTAAAATAACATAATTAAGGAAATAAAATAAAAATATATGTATAATTTTTTTACCACCCCTCCTTTTCTCAATTTTCCTTACTCACGTCATTAGTTATGTTCACCATATATTATTATTGTTGTTTTCAAAATACATTTTTTTTTTTCTTCTATTCATTTCTTTTGTTAAACTTTACTTATATGTTGCCTCTTTATCAATTATTATGGTTACATATATTTTCTTTCTCTCAATTTTCTTTTTCTTTCCATAATTATAATTTTTAAATTATTAATAAACTAATATATTCATATTTCTTTGCATTATGTAACTTCATTTTTATTTTATTTCCTTAATTATGTCATTTTACCCACTTATTCAATTACCTATGTATACATTTTATTTTCCACTTCTCTCATCACTTCATTTTATTAATTCCATTCTATAAAATTATTTACTTTATGTCATTCTGTTTATATTTTCTATATTCATTGGTTGTTATCTTGTTCTGTTCTTAGCCCTGATGAAGGCTAGAAACTCTAGCCGAAACGTTGGCACGATTAAATAAGTTACATCAACTTATTTGTGTTTCATTTTGACCCTACCCCCAACCATCTTCTCGTACAAGTCATCCTCGGTCAACGATCTCTCATAATTATAAATAGGTTTAACTTATTTGTGTATCGTTACTGATCACACTACTGACAATCTTCTCCTCATATCTATCTACAGTCAACTATTAATACCTTTAGGCTTTAACATTCCTTTTACATATATTTGCATTTTCTTACTATTTTAAGTGTATGTGTACACCTTTCATTTAGAAGACAAAAAGTTAGTCACTATATCTGTCCTCTATTCAGAGGTTTCGCTATATTCTAATATATATATTTTTTTGTTTCAGAGGAGATGAGCATAGCTAGAGAACTAGCTGCTCCATTGGAATTAGGTACAAGCTTGGCTGATATTTTATCAAATGCACTTCCAACTGTTCGGAAGAGGAATAAAAAGAGTAGCGAATCATCTGTAAGTATTCAAGCATGAGAATCCACGCTTTTTTTTATTGTTACAATTTTTTTTTTCCTTTTTATTTATTGATTCAGAAAAGTCAGAAACGATATCTATCGGTCAGTGCCGAAATAATGTATAGAAATGATATACATAGATGAAATATCAGTCAGTTACACTTTTCATTATTAGGACGCTGTGAAGGGTACTATAATTTATAAGCTAGAACAGAACAATATGGATTAATTTCTAGCAATTAAACTAATAATTCAATTAACTAAATACAAGAATGAAAATGAAGTAAAATAAAAGAAATTTTAGGGAAATAGTCCGTGTGGCGGTCATACAAAATAGTAGAAAAAACTATTTAGTGTCAACTAACATTTCGCCCCACTTTAAAGGGCTTCGTTGGGGCTTATCCTGATTGAAAAAAGTAGAAAACTCAACTTAAAGGTAGTCAGTCTTCTACCTTTTTCAACCCTGACAAAGTCCTGTAAAGTGGGGTGAAACGTTGATTAATATCAAATAGTTTTTCTACTATATATTGTAATATGCTCTTTTTTAGTAAATAGTATATTTTGATGTATAAATGGTTTTAATATGTCTTATTTTATGTATCATTTTAATATTCATTGCTTTGTTTATCCAAAAAGCAAACTAACCAAGTTTCATTGTTTATAATAACTTCGTGACACGATAAACAAGATGGCCGTATGTTATCAATGTCACATTGAGTAGATTCAAATATCATA